>NW_027490621.1:0-96006 GCF_050948175.1 Xylocopa sonorina
AAGTTATAATAAAGACTCCTCTATGGGAGATGGAATAGAAACGACTGCATTGGAGCTGGTAGCTCGCTACAGGATTACAGCGGAGGCAGATTTGAACTGCTCGGTTCGGCGTTCGATTAGAAGCCTCGTATCGGAAGCACGTTCGCCCACCTTCTCGGATCGTGTCGCGCGCGAGTCTCTGGGCCCACGCGGTGGGGCAGGCGGTGGAGTAGGGCGGCCGCTCGGCCTCGTGATGGGGCGGCCGGTCGGAGTGGGGTGCGGCTCACGTTGAGCGTAAGCCGCGAGCGTCGAGTGTGCGCGCGAGCGCATCGCAGATTATCTCTAATCGAACTTAGAATTCGACGTGTGTGTTGTTGTGTGTATGTACACAGTCGTGTAGCGTGCTTAACCTAAGTTACACGTATGGAGAGTAAGTATGTGGGTACGTGCTGATGTACTCTACGTCCTTGTAACTCTGTCTCCACGTCCTGAGGCGCCGGGACGCAGTGCGGTCCTCGCACGTATGCTGCGGATGCAGATGCTGACGGATGAGCGGTTGCTGGACCTGAAGCACGCCGGAGGGTGGCAGGCGTCACGCCTGACGTTACCGTAGACATCTAGAATTACTATTCCGTGGCAAGGTAGTTTGGCATTTACATGCTTTTGAAGTGTAGGCGAGATATACATAAGACTCCGCAATGAATATTATATCTTTCGTGAGACATAGAAATGAGATGCGATATCGCGTTTTAAGAAGCATTAGAACTCTATTGTTTCGATACGTAGACATCTGCAAATGCTACTTCGTAGCAAGAAGTGTCGCACTTACATTCATATCAAGTGTATGCGAGGTACACATAAGACTTCGCAATGATATTTATATCTTATCATGAAACATAGAATTGAGATGCAATATCGCGTTTTACGTTGCATTAGAACTCTACTGCATCGATACTTAGACATCTGCAAACGCTATTTCCTAGGAAGGAAGTGTCGCATTTACATTCTTTTGAAGCGAATAAAAGGTGTACATGACACTTCGCAATGAATATTATATTTTATCATGAAACATACAAATCAGATGCGATATCTCGTTTCGAGAAGCATCAGAACGCTATTGCATCAATACGTAGACATCTGCCAACGCTATCTCCTAGATAGGAAGTGTCGCTTATACATAAATTTGAAATGTAGACGAGCAACACATAACACATCGCAATGAGTATTATATCTTATCATGACACATAGAAATGAGATGCGATATCCCGTTTTAAGGAGCACTAGAACTCTATTGCTACGATATGTAGACATCTGGAAACGCTATTTCCTAGCATGGGAGTGTCGCATTTGCATTCATGTGACGTGTATATGCGAGGTATACATGACACTTCGTAATGAATATATATATATTATCATTGAACATAGAAATGAGATGCGATATCGCGTTTTGAGAAGCATTAGAACAATAATGCACGATACGTAGACATCTACAAACGCTGTTTCCTAGCAAGGAACTGTCGCATTAACATTCACTTGAGTGCAGACGTGGAATACATAACACTTCGGAATGAATATTATATCTTATCATGAGACAAAGGAATGTGATGCGATATCGCGTTTTAAGATGCATTAGAACTCTGTTGCTTCAATACGTAGACATCTGCAAACGCTATTTCCTACGAAGGAAGTGTCGCATTTACATTCATTTGAAGTGTATGCGAGGTATACATGACACTTCGCAGTGAATATTATATATTATCATGAAACATTGAAACGAGAAGCAATATGGCGATTTAAGAAGCATTAGATGCCCTATTGCTTCGATACGTAGACATCTGCAAACGCTATTTCCTAGTAAGGAAGTGTCGCATTTACATTCTTTTGAAGTGAATACGAGGTCTACATAACACTGCACAATGAATATTATATCTTACCATGGAACATAGAAATGAGATTCAATATGGCGATTTAAGAAGAATTACAACTCTATTGCTTCGATACGTAGACATCCACAAACGCTACTTCCTAGCAAGAAAGTGTCGCAATTACATTCATTTGAAGTATAGGACGAGATATACATAGCACTGCACAATGAATATTATATCTTATCATGAAACATAGAAATGAGATGCGATATCGCGATTTAAGTAGCATTAGAACACTATTGCTTCGATACGTAGACATCTGCAAACACTATTTCCTAGCAAGGAACTGTCGCATTCACATTCACTTGAAGTGTATGCGAGGTATACATGACACTTCGCAACGAATATTATATATTATCATGAAACATAGATATGAGATGCGATAACGCGAATTAGTATGCTTTAGAAATCTATTGCTTCGATACGTAGACATCTGCCAACGCTATTTCCTAGCAAGGAAGTGACGCATTTACATTATTTTGAAGTGAGTACTAGGTATACATGACACTTCGCAATGAATATTATATCTTAACATGAAGCACAGAAATGAGATGCGACATCGCGTTTTGAGAGAGCATTAGAACACTACTGCTTCGATACGGAGACATCTACAAACGCTATTTCCTGACAAGGAAGTGTCGCATTTACATTCTTTTGAAATGAATACGAGGTAAGCATGACACTTCGCAATGAATATTATATCTTATCACGAAACATAGAAATGAGATGCGATATCGCGATTTAAGAAGCATTAGAACACTATTTCTTCGATACGGAGACATCTGTAAACGCTATTTCCTAGCAAGGTATTGTCGCATTTACTTTCCTCTGAAGTGAATACGAGGAATACATAGCACTACATAATGAATATCATGTCTTATCATGAAACATAGAAATGAGATGCAATAATGCGATTTAAGAAACATTAGAACACTATTGCTTCGATACGTAGACATCTGCACACAGCTACTTCCTACAAAGGAAGTGTCGCATTTACATTCTTTTGAAAGGAATACGAGGTATACATGATACTGCACAAGGAATATTACATCTTATCATGAAGTATAGAAATGAGATGCGATATGGCGATTTTAGAAGCATTAGAACTCTATTGCTTCGATACGTAGACATCTGTTAACGCTACTTCCTAACAAGGAAGTGTCGCATTTACATTCTTTTAAAGGAATACGAGGTATAACATAGCACTTCGCAATGAATATTATATCTTATCAAGAACGTAGATATGTGATGCGATATGACGATTTAAGAAGAATTAGAAATCTACTGCTTCGATACGTAGACATCTGCAAACGATACTCCTAGCAAGGAAGTGTCGCATTTACATTCTTTTGAAAGGAATACGAGGTATACATAACACTCCGCAATGAATATTATATCTTATCATGAAACATAGAAATGAGGAGCGATTTCGCTTTTAAAGAAGCATTAGAACACTATTGCTACGATACGTAGATACCTGCAAACACTATTTCCTAGCAAGGAAGTGTCGCATTTACATTCATTTGACGTGTATGCGAGGTATACATAACACTTCGCAATGAATATTATATCTTATCTTGAAACATAGAAATGACATGCGATATCTCGTTTTAAGAAGCATTAGAAGTCTATTGCTTCGATAGGTAGACATCTGCAAACACTATTTCCTAGCAAGGAAGTGTCGCATTTACATCCATTTGAAGTGTTTGCGAGGTATACATAACACTTCAGAATGAATATTATATCTTATCATGAAACATAGAAATGAGATGCGATATCTCGTTCTAAGAAGCATTAGAACTCTATTGCTTCGATACGTAGACATCTCCGAACGCTATTTCCTAGCATGGAAGTGTCGCATTTACATTGTTCTGATGGGAATACAAGGTATTCATGACACTTCGCAATTAATATTATATCTTATCATGAAACATAGAAGTGAGATGCGATATCTCGTTTTAAGCAGCATTAGAACTCTATTGCGTCGATACGTAGACATCTGCAAGCGCTATTTCCTAGCTTGGAAGTGTCGCATTTACATTCATTTGAAGTGTGTGCGAGGTATACATAACACTTCGCATTGAATATTATATCTTATCATGAAACATAGAAGTGAGATGCGATATTGCGTTCTAAGAAGCATTAGAACTCTATTGCTACGATACGTAGACATCTGCAAAGGCAATTTCCTAGCATGGAAGGGTCGCATTTACAATCTTTTGAAGTGAGTACGAGGTATACATAACACTCCATAATGAATATTATATCTTATCAAGAAACATAGCAGTGAGATGCGATATCGCGTTTTAAGAAGCATTAGAACTCTATTGCTACGATACGTAGACATCTGCAAACGCTATTTCCTAGCATGGAAGTGTCGCATTTACATTCATTTGAAGTGAATACGTGGTATACATAACACTCCATAATGAATATTATATCTTATTACGGAACATAGAAATGAAATACGACATCTCGTTTTAAAAGCATTAGTACTCTATTGCTGTGATACGTAGACATCTGCAAACGCTATTTCCTAGCAAGGAAGTGTCGCATTTACATTCTTATGAAGTGAAGACGAGGTATGCATGACACTTCGCAATGAATATTATATCTTATCATGAAACATAGAAATGAGATGCGATATATCGTTTTAAGAAGCATTAGAACTCTATTGCTTCGATACGTAGACATCTGCACACGCTATTTCCTAGCATGGAAGTGTCGCATTTACATTCTTTTGAAGTGAATACGAGGTATACATGGCACTTCGCAATGAATATTATACCTTATCATGAAACATAGAAGAGAGGTGCGATATCGCGTTTTAGGAAGCATTGGATCTCTATTGCTGCGATACGTAGACATCTGCAAACGCTATTTCCTAGCATGGAAGTGTCGCATTTACATTCTTTTGAAGTGAATACGAGGTATACATGACACTTCGCAATGAATATTATATCTTATCATGAAACATCGGAATGAGGTGCTATATCGCGTTTTGAGAAGCATTAGAACTCTATTGCTACGATACGTAGACATCTGCAAACGCTATTTCCTAGCAAGGAAATTTCGCACTTACATTCCACTGAAGTGAATACGAGGTATACATAACATTACACAATGAATATTATATCTTATTACGGAACATGGAAATGAAATACGACATCTCGTTTTAAGAAGCATTAGTGCTCTATTGCTGTGATACGTAGACATCTGCAAACGCTATTACCTAGCATGGAAGTGTCTTATTTACGTTCTTTTGAAGTGAATACGAGGTATACATGACACTTCGCAATGAATATTATATCTTATCATGAAACATAGAAGTGAGATGCGAAATCGCGTTCTAAGAAGCATTAGAACTCTATTGCTACGATACGTAGACATCTGCAAACGCTATTTCCTAGCATGGAAGTGTCTTATTTACGTTCTTTTGAAGTGAATACGAGGTATACATGACACTTCGCAATGAATATTATATCTTATCATGAAACATAGATGTGAGATGCGATATCGCGTTTTAAGAAGCATTAGAACTCTATTGCCTATATACGTAGACATCTGCAAATTCTATTTCCTTGCAAGGAAATTTCGCACTTACATTCCACTGAAGTGAATACGAGGTATACATAACATTACACAATGAATATTATATCTTATTACGAAGCATAGTAATGAAATACGACATCTCGTTTTAAGAAGCATTAGTACTCTATTGCTATGATACGTAGACATCTGGTAACAATATTTCCTAGCAAGGAAGTGTCGCATTTACATTCTTGTGAAGTGAAATCGCGGTATACATGACACTTCGCAATGAATATTATATCTTATCATGAAACATAGAAGTGTGATGCGATATCGCATTTTAAGAAGTATTAGAACCCTATTGCTACGATAGGTAGACATCTGCAAACGCTACTTCCTAGCATGGAAGTGTCGCATTTACATTCTTATGAAGTGAAGACGAGGTATGCATGACACTTCGCAATGAATATTATATCTTATCATGAAACATAGAAATGAGATGCGATATATCGTTTTAAGAAGCATTAGAACTCTATTGCTTCGATACGTAGACATCTGCACACGCTATTTCCTAGCATGGAAGTGTCTTATTTACGTTCTTTTGAAGTGAATACGAGGTATACATGACACTTCGCAATGAATATTATATATTATCATAAAACAAAGTAATGAGATGCGATATCGCGAATTAACAAGTTTAGAACTCTAATGCCTCGATACGTAGACATCTGCAAACGCTATCTCCTAGCAAGCAAGTGTCGCATTTGCAATCTTTTGAAGTGATCACGAGGTATACATAACACTTCGCAATGAATATTGTATCTTATCATGAAACATAGAAATGAGATGCGATATATCGTTTTAAGAAGCATTAGAACTCTATTGCTTCGATACGTCGACATCTCCGAACGCTATTTCCTAGCATGGAAGTGTCGCATTCATATTGTTCTGAAGCGAATGCAAGGTATTCGTGACACTTCGCAATTAATATTATATCTTATCATGGAACATAGATGTGAGATGCGATATCCCGTTTTAAGCAGCATTGGAACTCTATTGCTTCGATACGTAGACATCTGCAAACACTATTTTCTAGCAAGGAAGTGTCGCATTTACATTCATTTGAAATGTGTGCGAGGCATACATAACACTTCGGAATGTATATTATATCTTATCATGAAACGTAGAAATGAGATGTGATATCTCGTTTTAAGTAGCATTAGAATTCTATTGCTTCGATACCTAGACAGCTGCAAACATTATTTCCTAGCAAGGAAGTGTCGCATTTACATTCATTTGACGTGTATGCGAGGTATACATAACACTTCGCAATGAATATTATATCTTATCATGAAACATAGAAATGAGATGCGATATCTCGTTCTAAGAAGCATTAGAACTCTATTGCTTCGATACGTAGACATCTCCGAACGCTATTTCCTAGCATGGAAGTGTCGCATTTACATTGTTCTGATGGGAATACAAGGTATTCATGACACTTCGCAATTAATATTATATCTTATCATGAAACATAGAAGTGAGATGCGATATCTCGTTTTAAGCAGCATTAGAACTCTATTGCGTCGATACGTAGACATCTGCAAGCGCTATTTCCTAGCTTGGAAGTGTCGCATTTACATTCATTTGAAGTGAATACGAGGTATACATGACACTTCGAAATGAATAGTATACCTTATCATGAAACATAGAAGAGTGATGCGATATCGCGTTTTATGAAGCATTGGATCTCTATTGCTGCGATACGTAGAAATCTGCAAACGCTATTTCCTAGCAAGGAAGTGTCGCATTTACATTCTTTTGAAGTGAATACGAGGTATACATGGCACTTCGCAATGAATATTATACCTTATCATGAAACATAGAAGAGAGGTGCGATATCGCGTTTTAGGAAGCATTAAAACTCTATTGCTACGATACGTAGACATCTGCAAACGCTATTTCCTAGCATGGAAGTGTCGCATTTACATTCTTTTGAAGTGAATACGAGATATGCATGACACTTCGCAATGAATATTATATCTTATCATGAAACATAGGAATGAGGTGCTATATCGCGTTTTGAAAAGCATTAGAACCCTATTGCTAATATGCATAGACATCTGCAAACTCTATTTCCTAGCATTACACTTACATTCCACTTACATTCCACTGAAGTGAATACGAGGTATACATAACACTCCACAATGAATATTATATCTTACCACGAAACATAGAAATGAAATGCGGCATCTCGTTTTAAGACGCATTAGAACTCTATTGCTACGATACGTAGACATCTGCAAAGGCTATTTCCTAGCATGGAAGGGTCGCATTTACATTCTTTTGAAGTGAGTACGAGGTATACATAACACTCCATAATGAATATTATATCTTATCATGAAACATAGCAGTGAGATGCGATATCGCGTTTTAAGAAGCATCAGATCTCTATTGCTACGATACGCAGACATCTGCAAACGCTATTTCCTAGCATGGAAGTGTCGCATTTACATTCATTTGAAGTGAATACGAGGTATACATGACACTTCGAAATGAATATTATACCTTATCATGAAACATAGAAGAGTGATGCGATATCGCGTTTTAGGAAGCATTGGGTCTCTATTGCTGCGATACGTAGAAATCTGCAAACGCTATTTCCTAGCAAGGAAGTGTCGCATTTACATTCTTTTGAAGTGAATACGAGGTATACATGGCACTTCGCAATGAATATTATACCTTATCATGAAACATAGAAGAGAGGTGCGATATCGCGTTTTAGGAAGCATTAAAACTCTATTGCTACGATACGTAGACATCTGCAAACGCTATTTCCTAGCATGGAAGTGTCGCATTTACATTCTTTTGAAGTGAATACGAGATATGCATGACACTTCGCAATGAATATTATATCTTATCATGAAACATAGGAATGAGGTGCTATATCGCGTTTTGAAAAGCATTAGAACCCTATTGCTAATATGCATAGACATCTGCAAACTCTATTTCCTAGCATTACACTTACATTCCACTTACATTCCACTGAAGTGAATACGAGGTATACATAACACTCCACAATGAATATTATATCTTACCACGAAACATAGAAATGAAATGCGGCATCTCGTTTTAAGACGCATTAGAACTCTATTGCTACGATACGTAGACATCTGCAAAGGCTATTTCCTAGCATGGAAGGGTCGCATTTACATTCTTTTGAAGTGAGTACGAGGTATACATAACACTCCATAATGAATATTATATCTTATCATGAAACATAGAAGTGAGATGCGATATCGCGTTCTAAGAAGCATTAGAACTCTATTGCTACGATACGTAGACATCTGCAAGCGCTATTTCCTAGGATGGAAGGGTCGCATTTACATTCATTTGAAGTGAATACGAGGTATACATGACACTCCACAATGAATATTATATCTTATCACGGAACATAGAAATGAAATGAGGCATCTCGTTTTAAGAAGCATTAGAACTCTATTGCTACGATAGGTAGACATCTGCAAACGCTATTTCCTAGCATGGAAGTGTCGCATTTACATTCTTTTGATGTGAATACGAGATATACATGACACTTCGCAATGAATATTATATCTTATCATGAAACATAGGAATGAAGTGCTATATCGCGTTTTGAGAAGCATTAGAACTCTATTGCTACGATACGTAGACATCTGCAAACGCTATTTCCTAGCATGGAAGTGTCGCATTTACATTCATTTGAAGCGAATACGAGGTATACATGACACTTCGCTATGAATATTATACCTTATCATGAAACGTAGAAGAGTGATGCGATATCGCGTTTTAGGAAGCATTGGATCTCTATTGCTGCGATACGTAGACATCTGCAAACGCTATTTCCTAGCATGGAAGTGTCGCATTTACATTCTTTTGAAGTGAATACGAGGTATACATGACACTTCGCAATGAATATTATATCTTATCATGAAACATAGGAATGAGGTGCTATATCGCGTTTTGAGAAGCATTAGAACTCTATTGCTACGATACGTAGACATCTGCAAACGCTATTTCCTAGCATGGAAGTGTCGCATTTACATTCTTTTGAAGTGAATACGAGGTATACATGACACTTCGCAATGAATATTATACCTTATCGTGAAACATAGAAGAGAGATGCGATATCGCGTTTTAGGAAGCATTGGAACTCTATTGCTGCGATACGTAGACATCTGCAAACGCTATTTCCTAGCATGGAAGTGTCGCATTTACATTCGTTTGAAGTGAATACGAGATATACATGACACTTCGAAATGAATATTATATCTTATCATGAAACATAGCAGTGAGATGCGATATCGCGTTTTAAGAAGCATTAGAACTCTATTGCTACGATACGTAGACATCTGCAAACGCTATTTCCTAGCATGGAAGTGTCGCATTTACATTCGTTTGAAGTGAATACGAGATATACATGACACTTCGAAATGAATATTATATCTTATCTTGAAACATAGCAGTGAGATGCGATATCGCGTTTTAAGAAGCATTAGCACTCTATTGCTTCGATACGTAGACATCTGGAAACACTATTTCCTAGCATGGAAGTGTCGCATTTACATTCTTTTGAAGTGAATATGAGGTATTTCTGACACATCGCAATTAATATTATATCATATCATGAAACAAAGAAATGACATGCGGTATCTCGTTTTAAGAAGCATTAGAACTCTATTGCTTCGATAGGTAGACATCTGCAAACACTATTTCCTAGCAAGGAAGTGTCGCATTTACATTCATTTGAAGTGTATGCGGGGTATACATAACACTTCGCAATGAATATTATATCTTATCATGAAACATAGAAATGAGATGCGATATATCGTTTTAAGAAGCATTAGAACTCTATTGCTTCGATACGTCGACATCTCCGAACGCTATTTCCTAGCATGGAAGTGTCGCATTCATATTGTTCTGAAGCGAATGCAAGGTATTCGTGACACTTCGCAATTAATATTATATCTTATCATGGAACATAGATGTGAGATGCGATATCCCGTTTTAAGCATCATTGGAACTCTATTGCTTCGATACGTAGACATCTGCAAACACTATTTTCTAGCAAGGAAGTGTCGCATTTACATCCATTTGAAATGTGTGCGAGGCATACATAACACTTCGGAATGTATATTATATCTTATCATGAAACGTAGAAATGAGATGTGATATCTCGTTTTAAGTAGCATTAGAATTCTATTGCTTCGATACGTAGACAGCTGCAAACATTATTTCCTAGCAAGGAAGTGTCGCATTTACATTCATTTGACGTGTATGCGAGGTATACATAACACTTCGCAATGAATATTGTATCTTATCATGAAACATAGAAATGAGATGCGATATCTCGTTCTAAGAAGCATTAGAACTCTATTGCTTCGATACGTAGACATCTCCGAACGCTATTTCCTAGCATGGAAGTGTCGCATTTACATTGTTCTGATGGGAATACAAGGTATTCATGACACTTCGCAATTAATATTATATCTTATCATGAAACATAGAAGTGAGATGCGATATCTCGTTTTAAGCAGCATTAGAACTCTATTGCGTCGATACGTAGACATCTGCAAGCGCTATTTCCTAGCTTGGAAGTGTCGCATTTACATTCATTTGAAGCGTGTGCGAGGTATATATAACACTTCGCAATGAATATTATATCTTATCATGAAACATAGAAGTGAGATGCGATATCGCGTTCTAAGAAGCATTAGAACTCTATTGCTACGATACGTAGACATCTGCAAAGGCTATTTCCTAGCATGGAAGGGTCGCATTTACTATCTTTTGAAGTGAGTACGAGGTATACATAACACTCCATAATGAATATTATATCTTATCAAGAAACATAGCAGTGAGATGCGATATCGCGTTTTAAGAAGCATTAGAACTCTATTGCTACGATACGTAGACATCTGCAAACGCTATTTCCTAGCATGAAAGTGTCGCATTTACATTCTTTTGAAGTGAATACGAGGTATACATGGCACTTCGCAATGAATATTATACCTTATCATGAAACATAGAAGAGAGGTGCGATATCGCGTTTTAGGAAGCATTGGAACTCTATTGCTGCGATACGTAGACATCTGCAAACGCTATTTCCTAGCATGGAAGTGTCGCATTTACATTCTTTTGATGTGAATACGAGATATACATGACACTTCGCAATGAATATTATATCTTATCATGAAACATAGCAGTGAGATGCGATATCGCGTTTTAAGAAGCATCAGATCTCTATTGCTACGATACGCAGACATCTGCAAACGCTATTTCCTAGCATGGAAGTGTCGCATTTACATTCATTTGAAGTGAATACGAGGTATACATGACACTTCGAAATGAATATTATACCTTATCATGAAACATAGAAGAGTGATGCGATATCGCGTTTTAGGAAGCATTGGATCTCTATTGCTGCGATACGTAGAAATCTGCAAACGCTATTTCCTAGCAAGGAAGTGTCGCATTTACATTCTTTTGAAGTGAATACGAGGTATACATGGCACTTCGCAATGAATATTATACCTTATCATGAAACATAGAAGAGAGGTGCGATATCGCGTTTTAGGAAGCATTAAAACTCTATTGCTACGATACGTAGACATCTGCAAACGCTATTTCCTAGCATGGAAGTGTCGCATTTACATTCTTTTGAAGTGAATACGAGATATGCATGACACTTCGCAATGAATATTATATCTTATCATGAAACATAGGAATGAGGTGCTATATCGCGTTTTGAAAAGCATTAGAACCCTATTGCTAATATGCATAGACATCTGCAAACTCTATTTCCTAGCATTACACTTACATTCCACTTACATTCCACTGAAGTGAATACGAGGTATACATAACACTCCACAATGAATATTATATCTTATCACGAAACATAGAAATGAAATGCGGCATCTCGTTTTAAGACGCATTAGAACTCTATTGCTACGATACGTAGACATCTGCAAAGGCTATTTCCTAGCATGGAAGGGTCGCATTCACATTCTTTTGAAGTGAGTACGAGGTATACATAACACTCCATAATGAATATTATATCTTATCATGAAACATAGAAGTGAGATGCGATATCGCGTTCTAAGAAGCATTAGAACTCTATTGCTACGATACGTAGACATCTGCAAGCGCTATTTCCTAGGATGGAAGGGTCGCATTTACATTCATTTGAAGTGAATACGAGGTATACATGACACTCCACAATGAATATTATATCTTATCACGGAACATAGAAATGAAATGAGGCATCTCGTTTTAAGAAGCATTAGAACTCTATTGCTACGATAGGTAGACATCTGCAAACGCTATTTCCTAGCATGGAAGTGTCGCATTTACATTCTTTTGATGTGAATACGAGATATACATGACACTTCGCAATGAATATTATATCTTATCATGAAACATAGGAATGAAGTGCTATATCGCGTTTTGAGAAGCATTAGAACTCTATTGCTACGATACGTAGACATCTGCAAACGCTATTTCCTAGCATGGAAGTGTCGCATTTACATTCATTTGAAGCGAATACGAGGTATACATGACACTTCGCTATGAATATTATACCTTATCATGAAACGTAGAAGAGTGATGCGATATCCGCTTTTAGGAAGCATTGGATCTCTATTGCTGCGATACGTAGACATCTGCAAACGCTATTTCCTAGCATGGAAGTGTCGCATTTACATTCTTTTGAAGTGAATACGAGATATGCATGACACTTCGCAATGAATATTATATCTTATCATGAAACATAGGAATGAGGTGCTATATCGCGTTTTGAAAAGCATTAGAACCCTATTGCTAATATGCATAGACATCTGCAAACTCTATTTCCTAGCATTACACTTACATTCCACTTACATTCCACTGAAGTGAATACGAGGTATACATAACACTCCACAATGAATATTATATCTTATCACGAAACATAGAAATGAAATGCGGCATCTCGTTTTAAGACGCATTAGAACTCTATTGCTACGATACGTAGACATCTGCAAAGGCTATTTCCTAGCATGGAAGGGTCGCATTCACATTCTTTTGAAGTGAGTACGAGGTATACATAACACTCCATAATGAATATTATATCTTATCATGAAACATAGAAGTGAGATGCGATATCGCGTTCTAAGAAGCATTAGAACTCTATTGCTACGATACGTAGACATCTGCAAGCGCTATTTCCTAGGATGGAAGGGTCGCATTTACATTCATTTGAAGTGAATACGAGGTATACATGACACTCCACAATGAATATTATATCTTATCACGGAACATAGAAATGAAATGAGGCATCTCGTTTTAAGAAGCATTAGAACTCTATTGCTACGATAGGTAGACATCTGCAAACGCTATTTCCTAGCATGGAAGTGTCGCATTTACATTCTTTTGATGTGAATACGAGATATACATGACACTTCGCAATGAATATTATATCTTATCATGAAACATAGGAATGAAGTGCTATATCGCGTTTTGAGAAGCATTAGAACTCTATTGCTACGATACGTAGACATCTGCAAACGCTATTTCCTAGCATGGAAGTGTCGCATTTACATTCATTTGAAGCGAATACGAGGTATACATGACACTTCGCTATGAATATTATACCTTATCATGAAACGTAGAAGAGTGATGCGATATCCGCTTTTAGGAAGCATTGGATCTCTATTGCTGCGATACGTAGACATCTGCAAACGCTATTTCCTAGCATGGAAGTGTCGCATTTACATTCTTTTGAAGTGAATACGAGGTATACATGACACTTCGCAATGAATATTATATCTTATCATGAAACATAGGAATGAGGTGCTATATCGCGTTTTGAGAAGCATTAGAACTCTATTGCTACGATACGTAGACATCTGCAAACGCTATTTCCTAGCATGGAAGTGTCGCATTTACATTCATTTGAAGTGAATACGAGGTATACATGACACTTCGAAATGAATATTATACCTTATCATGAAACATAGAAGAGTGATGCGATATCGCGTTTTAGGAAGCATTGGATCTCTATTGCTGCGATACGTAGACATCTGCAAACGCTATTTCCTAGCATGGAAGTGTCGCATTTACATTCTTTTGAAGTGAATACGAGGTATACATGACACTTCGCAATGAATATTATATCTTATCATGAAACATAGGAATGAGGTGCTATATCGCGTTTTGAGAAGCATTAGAACTCTATTGCTACGATACGTAGACATCTGCAAACGCTATTTCCTAGCATGGAAGTGTCGCATTTACATTCTTTTGAAGTGAATACGAGGTATACATGACACTTCGCAATGAATATTATACCTTATCGTGAAACATAGAAGAGAGATGCGATATCGCGTTTTAGGAAGCATTGGAACTCTATTGCTGCGATACGTAGACATCTGCAAACGCTATTTCCTAGCATGGAAGTGTCGCATTTACATTCGTTTGAAGTGAATACGAGATATACATGACACTTCGAAATGAATATTATATCTTATCATGAAACATAGCAGTGAGATGCGATATCGCGTTTTAAGAAGCATTAGAACTCTATTGCTACGATACGTAGACATCTGCAAACGCTATTTCCTAGCATGGAAGTGTCGCATTTACATTCATTTGAAGTGAATACGAGGTATACATGACACTTCGTAATGAATATTATACCTTATCATGAAACATAGAAGAGTGATGCGATATCGCGTTTTAGGAAGCATTGGATCTCTATTGCTGCGATACGTAGACATCTGCAAACGCTATTTCCTAGCATGGAAGTGTCGCATTTACATTCTTTTGAAGTGAATACGAGGTATACATGACACTTCGCAATGAATATTATACCTTATCGTGAAACATAGAAGAGAGATGCGATATCGCGTTTTAGGAAGCATTGGAACTCTATTGCTGCGATACGTAGACATCTGCAAACGCTATTTCCTAGCATGGAAGTGTCGCATTTACATTCGTTTGAAGTGAATACGAGATATACATGACACTTCGAAATGAATATTATATCTTATCATGAAACATAGCAGTGAGATGCGATATCGCGTTTTAAGAAGCATTAGAACTCTATTGCTACGATACGTAGACATCTGCAAACGCTATTTCCTAGCATGGAAGTGTCGCATTTACATTCATTTGAAGTGAATACGAGGTATACATGACACTTCGTAATGAATATTATACCTTATCATGAAACATAGAAGAGTGATGCGATATCGCGTTTTAGGAAGCATTGGATCTCTATTGCTGCGATACGTAGACATCTGCAAACGCTATTTCCTAGCATGGAAGTGTCTTATTTACGTTCTTTTGAAGTGAATACGAGGTATACATGACAATTCGCAATGAATATTATATCTTATCTTGAGACATTGATGTGAGTTTCGATATCGCGTTTTAGGAAGCATTGGAACTCTATTGCTGCGATACGTAGACATCTGCAAACGCTATTTCCTAGCATGGAAGTGTCGCATTTACATGCTTTTGATGTGAATATGAGATATACATGACACTTCGCAATGAATATTATATCTTATCATGAAACATAGGAATGAGGTGCTACATCGCGTTTTGAGAAGCATTAGAGCTCTATTGCTACGATACGTAGACATCTGCAAACGCTATTTCCTAGCATGGAAGTGTCGCATTTACATTCATTTGAAGTGAATACGAGGTATTCATGACACTTCGCAATGAATATTATATCTTATCATGAAACATAGCAGTGAGATGCGATATCGCGTTTTAGGAAGCATTGGATCTCTATTGCTGCGATACGTAGACATCTGCAAACGCTATTTCCTAGCATGGAAGTGTCGCATTTACATTCTTTTGAAGTGAATACGAGGTATACATGACACTTCGCAATGAATATTATATCTTATCATGAAACATAGGAATGAGGTGCTATATCGCGTTTTGAGAAGCATTAGAACTCTATTGCTACGATACGTAGACATCTGCAAACGCTATTTCCTAGCATGGAAGTGTCGCATTTACATTCTTTTGAAGTGAATACGAGGTATACATGACACTTCGCAATGAATATTATACCTTATCGTGAAACATAGAAGAGAGATGCGATATCGCGTTTTAGGAAGCATTGGAACTCTATTGCTGCGATACGTAGACATCTGCAAACGTTATTTCCTAGCATGGAAGTGTCGCATTTACATTCGTTTGAAGTGAATACGAGATATACATGACACTTCGCAATGAATATTATATCTTATCATGAAACATAGCAGTGAGATGCGATATCGCGTTTTAAGAAGCATTAGAACTCTATTGCTACGATACGTAGACATCTGCAAACGCTATTTCCTAGCATGGAAGTGTCGCATTTACATTCACTTGAAGTGAATACGAGGTATACATGACACTTCGTAATGAATATTATACCTTATCATGAAACATAGAAGAGTGATGCGATATCGCGTTTTAGGAAGCATTGGATCTCTATTGCTGCGATACGTAGACATCTGCAAACGCTATTTCCTAGCATGGAAGTGTCTTATTTACGTTCTTTTGAAGTGAATACGAGGTATACATGACACTTCGAAATGAATATTATACCTTATCATGAAACATAGAAGAGTGATGCGATATCGCGTTTTAGGAAGCATTGGATCTCTATTGCTGCGATACGTAGACATCTGCAAACGCTATTTCCTAGCATGGAAGTGTCGCATTTACATTCTTTTGAAGTGAATACGAGGTATACATGACACTTCGCAATGAATATTATATCTTATCATGAAACATAGGAATGAGGTGCTATATCGCGTTTTGAGAAGCATTAGAACTCTATTGCTACGATACGTAGACATCTGCAAACGCTATTTCCTAGCATGGAAGTGTCGCATTTACATTCTTTTGAAGTGAATACGAGGTATACATGACACTTCGCAATGAATATTATACCTTATCGTGAAACATAGAAGAGAGATGCGATATCGCGTTTTAGGAAGCATTGGAACTCTATTGCTGCGATACGTAGACATCTGCAAACGCTACTTCCTAGCATGGAAGTGTCGCATTTACATTCGTTTGAAGTGAATACGAGATATACATGACACTTCGAAATGAATATTATATCTTATCATGAAACATAGCAGTGAGATGCGATATCGCGTTTTAAGAAGCATTAGAACTCTATTGCTACGATACGTAGACATCTGCAAACGCTATTTCCTAGCATGGAAGTGTCGCATTTACATTCATTTGAAGTGAATACGAGGTATACATGACACTTCGTAATGAATATTATACCTTATCATGAAACATAGAAGAGTGATGCGATATCGCGTTTTAGGAAGCATTGGATCTCTATTGCTGCGATACGTAGACATCTGCAAACGCTATTTCCTAGCATGGAAGTGTCTTATTTACGTTCTTTTGAAGTGAATACGAGGTATACATGACAATTCGCAATGAATATTATACCTTATCTTGAGACATTGATGTGAGATGCGATATCGCGTTTTAGGAAGCATTGGAACTCTATTGCTGCGATACGTAGACATCTGCAAACGCTATTTCCTAGCATGGAAGTGTCGCATTTACATTCTTTTGATGTGAATATGAGATATACATGACACTTCGCAATGAATATTATATCTTATCATGAAACATAGGAATGAGGTGCTACATCGCGTTTTGAGAAGCATTAGAGCTCTATTGCTACGATACGTAGACATCTGCAAACGCTATTTCCTAGCATGGAAGTGTCGCATTTACATTCATTTGAAGTGAATACGAGGTATTCATGACACTTCGCAATGAATATTATATCTTATCATGAAACATAGCAGTGAGATGCGATATCGCGTTTTAGGAAGCATTGGATCTCTATTGCTGCGATACGTAGACATCTGCAAACGCTATTTCCTAGCATGGAAGTGTCGCATTTACATTCTTTTGAAGTGAATACGAGGTATACATGACACTTCGCAATGAATATTATATCTTATCATGAAACATAGGAATGAGGTGCTATATCGCGTTTTGAGAAGCATTAGAACTCTATTGCTACGATACGTAGACATCTGCAAACGCTATTTCCTAGCATGGAAGTGTCGCATTTACATTCTTTTGAAGTGAATACGAGGTATACATGACACTTCGCAATGAATATTATACCTTATCGTGAAACATAGAAGAGAGATGCGATATCGCGTTTTAGGAAGCATTGGAACTCTATTGCTGCGATACGTAGACATCTGCAAACGCTATTTCCTAGCATGGAAGTGTCGCATTTACATTCGTTTGAAGTGAATACGAGATATACATGACACTTCGCAATGAATATTATATCTTATCATGAAACATAGCAGTGAGATGCGATATCGCGTTTTAAGAAGCATTAGAACTCTATTGCTACGATACGTAGACATCTGCAAACGCTATTTCCTAGCATGGAAGTGTCGCATTTACATTCATTTGAAGTGAATACGAGGTATACATGACACTTCGTAATGAATATTATACCTTATCATGAAACATAGAAGAGTGATGCGATATCGCGTTTTAGGAAGCATTGGATCTCTATTGCTGCGATACGTAGACATCTGCAAACGCTATTTCCTAGCATGGAAGTGTCTTATTTACGTTCTTTTGAAGTGAATACGAGGTATACATGACAATTCGCAATGAATATTATATCTTATCTTGAAACATAGATGTGAGATGCGATATCGCGTTTTAAGAAGCATTAGAACTCTATTGCTACGATACGTAGACATTTGGAAATGCTATTCCCTAGCATGGAAGGGTCGCATTTACATTCTTTTGATGTGAGTACGAGGTATACATATCACTCCATAATGAATATTATATCTTATCGTGAAACATAGAAGTGTGATGCGATATCGCATTTTAAGAAGCATTAGAACCCTATTGCTACGATACGTAGACATCTGCAAACGCTACTTCCTAGCATGGAAGTGTCGCATTTACATTCTTTTGAAGTGAATACGAGGTATACATGACACTTCGCAATGAATATTATATCTTATCATGAAACATAGCAGTGAGATGCGATATCGCGTTTTAAGAAGCATTAGAACTCTATTGCTACGATACGTAGACATCTGCAAACGCTATTTCCTAGCATGGAAGTGTCGCATTTACATTCATTTGAAGTGAATACGAGGTATACATGACACTTCGTAATGAATATTATACCTTATCATGAAACATAGAAGAGTGATGCGATATCGCGTTTTAGGAAGCATTGGATCTCTATTGCTGCGATACGTAGACATCTCCAAACGCTATTTCCTAGCATGGAAGTGTCTTATTTACGTTCTTTTGAAGTGAATACGAGGTATACATGACAATTCGCAATGAATATTATATCTTATCTTGAAACATAGATGTGAGATGCGATATCGCGTTTTAAGAAGCATTAGAACTCTATTGCTACGATACGTAGACATTTGCAAATGCTATTCCCTAGCATGGAAGGGTCGCATTTACATTCTTTTGATGTGAGTACGAGGTATACATATCACTCCATAATGAATATTATATCTTATCATGAAACATAGAAGTGTGATGCGATATCGCATTTTAAGAAGCATTAGAACCCTATTGCTACGATACGTAGACATCTGCAAACGCTACTTCCTAGCATGGAAGTGTCGCATTTACATTCTTTTGAAGTGAATACGAGGTATACATGACACTTCGCAATGAATATTATATCTTATCATGAAACATAGCAGTGAGATGCGATATCGCGTTTTAAGAAGCATTAGAACTCTATTGCTACGATACGTAGACATCTGCAAACGCTATTTCCTAGCATGGAAGTGTCGCATTTACATTCATTTGAAGTGAATACGAGGTATACATGACACTTCGTAATGAATATTATACCTTATCATGAAACATAGAAGAGTGATGCGATATCGCGTTTTAGGAAGCATTGGAACTCTATTGCTGCGATACGTAGACATCTGCAAACGCTATTTCCTAGCATGGAAGTGTCGCATTTACATTCTTTTGATGTGAATACGAGATATACATGACACTTCGCAATGAATATTATATCTTCTCATGAAACATAGCAGTGAGATGCGATATCGCGTTTTAAGAAGCATTAGAACTCTATTGCTACGATACGTAGACATCTGCAAACGCTATTTCCTAGCATGGAAGTGTCGCATTTACATTCATTTGAAGTGAATACGAGGTATACATAACACTTCGTAATGAATATTATACCTTATCATGAAACATAGAAGAGTGATGCGATATCGCGTTTTAGGAAGCATTGGATCTCTATTGCTGCGATACGTAGACATCTGCAAACGCTATTTCCTAGCATGGAAGTGTCTTATTTACGTTCTTTTGAAGTGAATACGAGGTATACATGACAATTCGCAATGAATATTATATCTTATCATGAAACATAGCAGTGAGATGCGATATCGCGTTTTAAGAAGCATTAGAACTCTATTGCTACGATACGTAGACATCTGCAAACGCTATTTCCTAGCATGGAAGTGTCGCATTTACATTCATTTGAAGTGAATACGAGGTATACATGACACTTCGTAATGAATATTATACCTTATCATGAAACATAGAAGAGTGATGCGATATCGCGTTTTAGGAAGCATTGGAACTCTATTGCTGCGATACGTAGACATCTGCAAACGCTATTTCCTAGCATGGAAGTGTCGCATTTACATTCTTTTGATGTGAATACGAGATATACATGACACTTCGCAATGAATATTATATCTTCTCATGAAACATAGCAGTGAGATGCGATATCGCGTTTTAAGAAGCATTAGAACTCTATTGCTACGATACGTAGACATCTGCAAACGCTATTTCCTAGCATGGAAGTGTCGCATTTACATTCATTTGAAGTGAATACGAGGTATACATGACACTTCGAAATGAATATTATACCTTATCATGAAACATAGAAGAGTGATGCGATATCGCATTTTAAGAAGCATTAGAACCCTATTGCTACGATACGTAGACATCTGCAAACGCTACTTCCTAGCATGGAAGTGTCGCATTTACATTCTTTTGAAGTGAATACGAGGTATACATGACACTTCGCAATGAATATTATATCTTATCATGAAACATAGCAGTGAGATGCGATATCGCGTTTTAAGAAGCATTAGAACTCTATTGCTACGATACGTAGACATCTGCAAACGCTATTTCCTAGCATGGAAGTGTCGCATTTACATTCATTTGAAGTGAATACGAGGTATACATGACACTTCGTAATGAATATTATACCTTATCATGAAACATAGAAGAGTGATGCGATATCGCGTTTTAGGAAGCATTGGATCTCTATTGCTGCGATACGTAGACATCTCCAAACGCTATTTCCTAGCATGGAAGTGTCTTATTTACGTTCTTTTGAAGTGAATACGAGGTATACATGACAATTCGCAATGAATATTATATCTTATCTTGAAACATAGATGTGAGATGCGATATCGCGTTTTAAGAAGCATTAGAACTCTATTGCTACGATACGTAGACATTTGCAAATGCTATTCCCTAGCATGGAAGGGTCGCATTTACATTCTTTTGATGTGAGTACGAGGTATACATATCACTCCATAATGAATATTATATCTTATCATGAAACATAGAAGTGTGATGCGATATCGCATTTTAAGAAGCATTAGAACCCTATTGCTACGATACGTAGACATCTGCAAACGCTACTTCCTAGCATGGAAGTGTCGCATTTACATTCTTTTGAAGTGAATACGAGGTATACATGACACTTCGCAATGAATATTATATCTTATCATGAAACATAGCAGTGAGATGCGATATCGCGTTTTAAGAAGCATTAGAACTCTATTGCTACGATACGTAGACATCTGCAAACGCTATTTCCTAGCATGGAAGTGTCGCATTTACATTCATTTGAAGTGAATACGAGGTATACATGACACTTCGTAATGAATATTATACCTTATCATGAAACATAGAAGAGTGATGCGATATCGCGTTTTAGGAAGCATTGGAACTCTATTGCTGCGATACGTAGACATCTGCAAACGCTATTTCCTAGCATGGAAGTGTCGCATTTACATTCTTTTGATGTGAATACGAGATATACATGACACTTCGCAATGAATATTATATCTTCTCATGAAACATAGCAGTGAGATGCGATATCGCGTTTTAAGAAGCATTAGAACTCTATTGCTACGATACGTAGACATCTGCAAACGCTATTTCCTAGCATGGAAGTGTCGCATTTACATTCATTTGAAGTGAATACGAGGTATACATAACACTTCGTAATGAATATTATACCTTATCATGAAACATAGAAGAGTGATGCGATATCGCGTTTTAGGAAGCATTGGATCTCTATTGCTGCGATACGTAGACATCTGCAAACGCTATTTCCTAGCATGGAAGTGTCTTATTTACGTTCTTTTGAAGTGAATACGAGGTATACATGACAATTCGCAATGAATATTATATCTTATCATGAAACATAGCAGTGAGATGCGATATCGCGTTTTAAGAAGCATTAGAACTCTATTGCTACGATACGTAGACATCTGCAAACGCTATTTCCTAGCATGGAAGTGTCGCATTTACATTCATTTGAAGTGAATACGAGGTATACATGACACTTCGTAATGAATATTATACCTTATCATGAAACATAGAAGAGTGATGCGATATCGCGTTTTAGGAAGCATTGGAACTCTATTGCTGCGATACGTAGACATCTGCAAACGCTATTTCCTAGCATGGAAGTGTCGCATTTACATTCTTTTGATGTGAATACGAGATATACATGACACTTCGCAATGAATATTATATCTTCTCATGAAACATAGCAGTGAGATGCGATATCGCGTTTTAAGAAGCATTAGAACTCTATTGCTACGATACGTAGACATCTGCAAACGCTATTTCCTAGCATGGAAGTGTCGCATTTACATTCATTTGAAGTGAATACGAGGTATACATGACACTTCGAAATGAATATTATACCTTATCATGAAACATAGAAGAGTGATGCGATATCGCGTTTTAGGAAGCATTGGATCTCTATTGCTGCGATACGTAGACATCTGCAAACGCTATTTCCTAGCATGGAAGTGTCGCATTTACATTCTTTTGAAGTGAATACGAGGTATACATGACACTTCGCAATGAATATTATATCTTATCATGAAACATAGGAATGAGGTGCTATATCGCGTTTTGAGAAGCATTAGAACTCTATTGCTACGATACGTAGACATCTGCAAACGCTATTTCCTAGCATGGAAGTGTCGCATTTACATTCTTTTGAAGTGAATACGAGGTATACATGACACTTCGCAATGAATATTATACCTTATCGTGAAACATAGAAGAGAGATGCGATATCGCGTTTTAGGAAGCATTGGAACTCTATTGCTGCGATACGTAGACATCTGCAAACGCTACTTCCTAGCATGGAAGTGTCGCATTTACATTCGTTTGAAGTGAATACGAGATATACATGACACTTCGAAATGAATATTATATCTTATCATGAAACATAGCAGTGAGATGCGATATCGCGTTTTAAGAAGCATTAGAACTCTATTGCTACGATACGTAGACATCTGCAAACGCTATTTCCTAGCATGGAAGTGTCGCATTTACATTCATTTGAAGTGAATACGAGGTATACATGACACTTCGTAATGAATATTATACCTTATCATGAAACATAGAAGAGTGATGCGATATCGCGTTTTAGGAAGCATTGGATCTCTATTGCTGCGATACGTAGACATCTGCAAACGCTATTTCCTAGCATGGAAGTGTCTTATTTACGTTCTTTTGAAGTGAATACGAGGTATACATGACAATTCGCAATGAAAATTATATCTTATCTTGAGACATTGATGTGAGATGCGATATCGCGTTTTAGGAAGCATTGGAACTCTATTGCTGCGATACGTAGACATCTGCAAACGCTATTTCCTAGCATGGAAGTGTCGCATTTACATTCTTTTGATGTGAATATGAGATATACATGACACTTCGCAATGAATATTATATCTTATCATGAAACATAGGAATGAGGTGCTACATCGCGTTTTGAGAAGCATTAGAGCTCTATTGCTACGATACGTAGACATCTGCAAACGCTATTTCCTAGCATGGAAGTGTCGCATTTACATTCATTTGAAGTGAATACGAGGTATTCATGACACTTCGCAATGAATATTATATCTTATCATGAAACATAGCAGTGAGATGCGATATCGCGTTTTAGGAAGCATTGGATCTCTATTGCTGCGATACGTAGACATCTGCAAACGCTATTTCCTAGCATGGAAGTGTCGCATTTACATTCTTTTGAAGTGAATACGAGGTATACATGACACTTCGCAATGAATATTATATCTTATCATGAAACATAGGAATGAGGTGCTATATCGCGTTTTGAGAAGCATTAGAACTCTATTGCTACGATACGTAGACATCTGCAAACGCTATTTCCTAGCATGGAAGTGTCGCATTTACATTCTTTTGAAGTGAATACGAGGTATACATGACACTTCGCAATGAATATTATACCTTATCGTGAAACATAGAAGAGAGATGCGATATCGCGTTTTAGGAAGCATTGGAACTCTATTGCTGCGATACGTAGACATCTGCAAACGCTATTTCCTAGCATGGAAGTGTCGCATTTACATTCGTTTGAAGTGAATACGAGATATACATGACACTTCGAAATGAATATTATATCTTATCATGAAACATAGCAGTGAGATGCGATATCGCGTTTTAAGAAGCATTAGAACTCTATTGCTACGATACGTAGACATCTGCAAACGCTATTTCCTAGCATGGAAGTGTCGCATTTACATTCATTTGAAGTGAATACGAGGTATACATGACACTTCGTAATGAATATTATACCTTATCATGAAACATAGAAGAGTGATGCGATATCGCGTTTTAGGAAGCATTGGATCTCTATTGCTGCGATACGTAGACATCTGCAAACGCTATTTCCTAGCATGGAAGTGTCGCATTTACATTCTTTTGAAGTGAATACGAGGTATACATGACACTTCGCAATGAATATTATACCTTATCGTGAAACATAGAAGAGAGATGCGATATCGCGTTTTAGGAAGCATTGGAACTCTATTGCTGCGATACGTAGACATCTGCAAACGCTATTTCCTAGCATGGAAGTGTCGCATTTACATTCGTTTGAAGTGAATACGAGATATACATGACACTTCGAAATGAATATTATATCTTATCATGAAACATAGCAGTGAGATGCGATATCGCGTTTTAAGAAGCATTAGAACTCTATTGCTACGATACGTAGACATCTGCAAACGCTATTTCCTAGCATGGAAGTGTCGCATTTACATTCATTTGAAGTGAATACGAGGTATACATGACACTTCGTAATGAATATTATACCTTATCATGAAACATAGAAGAGTGATGCGATATCGCGTTTTAGGAAGCATTGGATCTCTATTGCTGCGATACGTAGACATCTGCAAACGCTATTTCCTAGCATGGAAGTGTCTTATTTACGTTCTTTTGAAGTGAATACGAGGTATACATGACAATTCGCAATGAATATTATATCTTATCTTGAGACATTGATGTGAGTTTCGATATCGCGTTTTAGGAAGCATTGGAACTCTATTGCTGCGATACGTAGACATCTGCAAACGCTATTTCCTAGCATGGAAGTGTCGCATTTACATTCTTTTGATGTGAATATGAGATATACATGACACTTCGCAATGAATATTATATCTTATCATGAAACATAGGAATGAGGTGCTACATCGCGTTTTGAGAAGCATTAGAGCTCTATTGCTACGATACGTAGACATCTGCAAACGCTATTTCCTAGCATGGAAGTGTCGCATTTACATTCATTTGAAGTGAATACGAGGTATTCATGACACTTCGCAATGAATATTATATCTTATCATGAAACATAGCAGTGAGATGCGATATCGCGTTTTAGGAAGCATTGGATCTCTATTGCTGCGATACGTAGACATCTGCAAACGCTATTTCCTAGCATGGAAGTGTCGCATTTACATTCTTTTGAAGTGAATACGAGGTATACATGACACTTCGCAATGAATATTATATCTTATCATGAAACATAGGAATGAGGTGCTATATCGCGTTTTGAGAAGCATTAGAACTCTATTGCTACGATACGTAGACATCTGCAAACGCTATTTCCTAGCATGGAAGTGTCGCATTTACATTCTTTTGAAGTGAATACGAGGTATACATGACACTTCGCAATGAATATTATACCTTATCGTGAAACATAGAAGAGAGATGCGATATCGCGTTTTAGGAAGCATTGGAACTCTATTGCTGCGATACGTAGACATCTGCAAACGTTATTTCCTAGCATGGAAGTGTCGCATTTACATTCGTTTGAAGTGAATACGAGATATACATGACACTTCGCAATGAATATTATATCTTATCATGAAACATAGCAGTGAGATGCGATATCGCGTTTTAAGAAGCATTAGAACTCTATTGCTACGATACGTAGACATCTGCAAACGCTATTTCCTAGCATGGAAGTGTCGCATTTACATTCACTTGAAGTGAATACGAGGTATACATGACACTTCGTAATGAATATTATACCTTATCATGAAACATAGAAGAGTGATGCGATATCGCGTTTTAGGAAGCATTGGATCTCTATTGCTGCGATACGTAGACATCTGCAAACGCTATTTCCTAGCATGGAAGTGTCTTATTTACGTTCTTTTGAAGTGAATACGAGGTATACATGACAATTCGCAATGAATATTATATCTTATCTTGAAACATAGATGTGAGATGCGATATCGCGTTTTAAGAAGCATTAGAACTCTATTGCTACGATACGTAGACATTTGCAAATGCTATTCCCTAGCATGGAAGGGTCGCATTTACATTCTTTTGATGTGAGTACGAGGTATACATATCACTCCATAATGAATATTATATCTTATCATGAAACATAGAAGTGTGATGCGATATCGCATTTTAAGAAGCATTAGAACCCTATTGCTACGATACGTAGACATCTGCAAACGCTACTTCATAGCATGGAAGTGTCGCATTTACATTCTTTTGAAGTGAATACGATGTATACATGACACTTCGCAATGAATATTATATCTTATCATGAAACATAGCAGTGAGATGCGATATCGCGTTTTAAGAAGCATTAGAACTCTATTGCTACGATACGTAGACATCTGCAAACGCTATTTCCTAGCATGGAAGTGTCGCATTTACATTCATTTGAAGTGAATACGAGGTATACATGACACTTCGTAATGAATATTATACCTTATCATGAAACATAGAAGAGTGATGCGATATCGCGTTTTAGGAAGCATTGGAACTCTATTGCTGCGATACGTAGACATCTGCAAACGCTATTTCCTAGCATGGAAGTGTCGCATTTACATTCTTTTGATGTCAATACGAGATATACATGACACTTCGCAATGAATATTATATCTTCTCATGAAACATAGCAGTGAGATGCGATATCGCGTTTTAAGAAGCATTAGAACTCTATTGCTACGATACGTAGACATCTGCAAACGCTATTTCCTAGCATGGAAGTGTCGCATTTACATTCTTTTGAAGTGAATACGAGGTATACATGACACTTCGCAATGAATATTATATCTTATCATGAAACATAGGAATGAGGTGCTATATCGCGTTTTGAGAAGCATTAGAACTCTATTGCTACGATACGTAGACATCTGCAAACGCTATTTCCTAGCATGGAAGTGTCGCATTTACATTCTTTTGAAGTGAATACGAGGTATACATGACACTTCGCAATGAATATTATACCTTATCGTGAAACATAGAAGAGAGATGCGATATCGCGTTTTAGGAAGCATTGGAACTCTATTGCTGCGATACGTAGACATCTGCAAACGCTACTTCCTAGCATGGAAGTGTCGCATTTACATTCGTTTGAAGTGAATACGAGATATACATGACACTTCGAAATGAATATTATATCTTATCATGAAACATAGCAGTGAGATGCGATATCGCGTTTTAAGAAGCATTAGAACTCTATTGCTACGATACGTAGACATCTGCAAACGCTATTTCCTAGCATGGAAGTGTCGCATTTACATTCATTTGAAGTGAATACGAGGTATACATGACACTTCGTAATGAATATTATACCTTATCATGAAACATAGAAGAGTGATGCGATATCGCGTTTTAGGAAGCATTGGATCTCTATTGCTGCGATACGTAGACATCTGCAAACGCTATTTCCTAGCATGGAAGTGTCTTATTTACGTTCTTTTGAAGTGAATACGAGGTATACATGACAATTCGCAATGAATATTATACCTTATCTTGAGACATTGATGTGAGATGCGATATCGCGTTTTAGGAAGTATTGGAACTCTATTGCTGCGATACGTAGACATCTGCAAACGCTATTTCCTAGCATGGAAGTGTCGCATTTACATTCTTTTGATGTGAATATGAGATATACATGACACTTCGCAATGAATATTATATCTTATCATGAAACATAGGAATGAGGTGCTACATCGCGTTTTGAGAAGCATTAGAGCTCTATTGCTACGATACGTAGACATCTGCAAACGCTATTTCCTAGCATGGAAGTGTCGCATTTACATTCATTTGAAGTGAATACGAGGTATTCATGACACTTCGCAATGAATATTATATCTTATCATGAAACATAGCAGTGAGATGCGATATCGCGTTTTAGGAAGCATTGGATCTCTATTGCTGCGATACGTAGACATCTGCAAACGCTATTTCCTAGCATGGAAGTGTCGCATTTACATTCTTTTGAAGTGAATACGAGGTATACATGACACTTCGCAATGAATATTATATCTTATCATGAAACATAGGAATGAGGTGCTATATCGCGTTTTGAGAAGCATTAGAACTCTATTGCTACGATACGTAGACATCTGCAAACGCTATTTCCTAGCATGGAAGTGTCGCATTTACATTCTTTTGAAGTGAATACGAGGTATACATGACACTTCGCAATGAATATTATACCTTATCGTGAAACATAGAAGAGAGATGCGATATCGCGTTTTAGGAAGCATTGGAACTCTATTGCTGCGATACGTAGACATCTGCAAACGCTATTTCCTAGCATGGAAGTGTCGCATTTACATTCGTTTGAAGTGAATACGAGATATACATGACACTTCGCAATGAATATTATATCTTATCATGAAACATAGCAGTGAGATGCGATATCGCGTTTTAAGAAGCATTAGAACTCTATTGCTACGATACGTAGACATCTGCAAACGCTATTTCCTAGCATGGAAGTGTCGCATTTACATTCATTTGAAGTGAATACGAGGTATACATGACACTTCGTAATGAATATTATACCTTATCATGAAACATAGAAGAGTGATGCGATATCGCGTTTTAGGAAGCATTGGATCTCTATTGCTGCGATACGTAGACATCTGCAAACGCTATTTCCTAGCATGGAAGTGTCTTATTTACGTTCTTTTGAAGTGAATACGAGGTATACATGACAATTCGCAATGAATATTATATCTTATCTTGAAACATAGATGTGAGATGCGATATCGCGTTTTAAGAAGCATTAGAACTCTATTGCTACGATACGTAGACATTTGGAAATGCTATTCCCTAGCATGGAAGGGTCGCATTTACATTCTTTTGATGTGAGTACGAGGTATACATATCACTCCATAATGAATATTATATCTTATCATGAAACATAGAAGTGTGATGCGATATCGCATTTTAAGAAGCATTAGAACCCTATTGCTACGATACGTAGACATCTGCAAACGCTACTTCCTAGCATGGAAGTGTCGCATTTACATTCTTTTGAAGTGAATACGAGGTATACATGACACTTCGCAATGAATATTATATCTTATCATGAAACATAGCAGTGAGATGCGATATCGCGTTTTAAGAAGCATTAGAACTCTATTGCTACGATACGTAGACATCTGCAAACGCTATTTCCTAGCATGGAAGTGTCGCATTTACATTCATTTGAAGTGAATACGAGGTATACATGACACTTCGTAATGAATATTATACCTTATCATGAAACATAGAAGAGTGATGCGATATCGCGTTTTAGGAAGCATTGGATCTCTATTGCTGCGATACGTAGACATCTCCAAACGCTATTTCCTAGCATGGAAGTGTCTTATTTACGTTCTTTTGAAGTGAATACGAGGTATACATGACAATTCGCAATGAATATTATATCTTATCTTGAAACATAGATGTGAGATGCGATATCGCGTTTTAAGAAGCATTAGAACTCTATTGCTACGATACGTAGACATTTGCAAATGCTATTCCCTAGCATGGAAGGGTCGCATTTACATTCTTTTGATGTGAGTACGAGGTATACATATCACTCCATAATGAATATTATATCTTATCATGAAACATAGAAGTGTGATGCGATATCGCATTTTAAGAAGCATTAGAACCCTATTGCTACGATACGTAGACATCTGCAAACGCTACTTCCTAGCATGGAAGTGTCGCATTTACATTCTTTTGAAGTGAATACGAGGTATACATGACACTTCGCAATGAATATTATATCTTATCATGAAACATAGCAGTGAGATGCGATATCGCGTTTTAAGAAGCATTAGAACTCTATTGCTACGATACGTAGACATCTGCAAACGCTATTTCCTAGCATGGAAGTGTCGCATTTACATTCATTTGAAGTGAATACGAGGTATACATGACACTTCGTAATGAATATTATACCTTATCATGAAACATAGAAGAGTGATGCGATATCGCGTTTTAGGAAGCATTGGAACTCTATTGCTGCGATACGTAGACATCTGCAAACGCTATTTCCTAGCATGGAAGTGTCGCATTTACATTCTTTTGATGTGAATACGAGATATACATGACACTTCGCAATGAATATTATATCTTCTCATGAAACATAGCAGTGAGATGCGATATCGCGTTTTAAGAAGCATTAGAACTCTATTGCTACGATACGTAGACATCTGCAAACGCTATTTCCTAGCATGGAAGTGTCGCATTTACATTCATTTGAAGTGAATACGAGGTATACATAACACTTCGTAATGAATATTATACCTTATCATGAAACATAGAAGAGTGATGCGATATCGCGTTTTAGGAAGCATTGGATCTCTATTGCTGCGATACGTAGACATCTGCAAACGCTATTTCCTAGCATGGAAGTGTCTTATTTACGTTCTTTTGAAGTGAATACGAGGTATACATGACAATTCGCAATGAATATTATATCTTATCATGAAACATAGCAGTGAGATGCGATATCGCGTTTTAAGAAGCATTAGAACTCTATTGCTACGATACGTAGACATCTGCAAACGCTATTTCCTAGCATGGAAGTGTCGCATTTACATTCATTTGAAGTGAATACGAGGTATACATGACACTTCGTAATGAATATTATACCTTATCATGAAACATAGAAGAGTGATGCGATATCGCGTTTTAGGAAGCATTGGAACTCTATTGCTGCGATACGTAGACATCTGCAAACGCTATTTCCTAGCATGGAAGTGTCGCATTTACATTCTTTTGATGTGAATACGAGATATACATGACACTTCGCAATGAATATTATATCTTCTCATGAAACATAGCAGTGAGATGCGATATCGCGTTTTAAGAAGCATTAGAACTCTATTGCTACGATACGTAGACATCTGCAAACGCTATTTCCTAGCATGGAAGTGTCGCATTTACATTCATTTGAAGTGAATACGAGGTATACATGACACTTCGAAATGAATATTATACCTTATCATGAAACATAGAAGAGTGATGCGATATCGCGTTTTAGGAAGCATTGGATCTCTATTGCTGCGATACGTAGACATCTGCAAACGCTATTTCCTAGCATGGAAGTGTCGCATTTACATTCTTTTGAAGTGAATACGAGGTATACATGACACTTCGCAATGAATATTATATCTTATCATGAAACATAGGAATGAGGTGCTATATCGCGTTTTGAGAAGCATTAGAACTCTATTGCTACGATACGTAGACATCTGCAAACGCTATTTCCTAGCATGGAAGTGTCGCATTTACATTCTTTTGAAGTGAATACGAGGTATACATGACACTTCGCAATGAATATTATACCTTATCGTGAAACATAGAAGAGAGATGCGATATCGCGTTTTAGGAAGCATTGGAACTCTATTGCTGCGATACGTAGACATCTGCAAACGCTACTTCCTAGCATGGAAGTGTCGCATTTACATTCGTTTGAAGTGAATACGAGATATACATGACACTTCGAAATGAATATTATATCTTATCATGAAACATAGCAGTGAGATGCGATATCGCGTTTTAAGAAGCATTAGAACTCTATTGCTACGATACGTAGACATCTGCAAACGCTATTTCCTAGCATGGAAGTGTCGCATTTACATTCATTTGAAGTGAATACGAGGTATACATGACACTTCGTAATGAATATTATACCTTATCATGAAACATAGAAGAGTGATGCGATATCGCGTTTTAGGAAGCATTGGATCTCTATTGCTGCGATACGTAGACATCTGCAAACGCTATTTCCTAGCATGGAAGTGTCTTATTTACGTTCTTTTGAAGTGAATACGAGGTATACATGACAATTCGCAATGAAAATTATATCTTATCTTGAGACATTGATGTGAGATGCGATATCGCGTTTTAGGAAGCATTGGAACTCTATTGCTGCGATACGTAGACATCTGCAAACGCTATTTCCTAGCATGGAAGTGTCGCATTTACATTCTTTTGATGTGAATATGAGATATACATGACACTTCGCAATGAATATTATATCTTATCATGAAACATAGGAATGAGGTGCTACATCGCGTTTTGAGAAGCATTAGAGCTCTATTGCTACGATACGTAGACATCTGCAAACGCTATTTCCTAGCATGGAAGTGTCGCATTTACATTCATTTGAAGTGAATACGAGGTATTCATGACACTTCGCAATGAATATTATATCTTATCATGAAACATAGCAGTGAGATGCGATATCGCGTTTTAGGAAGCATTGGATCTCTATTGCTGCGATACGTAGACATCTGCAAACGCTATTTCCTAGCATGGAAGTGTCGCATTTACATTCTTTTGAAGTGAATACGAGGTATACATGACACTTCGCAATGAATATTATATCTTATCATGAAACATAGGAATGAGGTGCTATATCGCGTTTTGAGAAGCATTAGAACTCTATTGCTACGATACGTAGACATCTGCAAACGCTATTTCCTAGCATGGAAGTGTCGCATTTACATTCTTTTGAAGTGAATACGAGGTATACATGACACTTCGCAATGAATATTATACCTTATCGTGAAACATAGAAGAGAGATGCGATATCGCGTTTTAGGAAGCATTGGAACTCTATTGCTGCGATACGTAGACATCTGCAAACGCTATTTCCTAGCATGGAAGTGTCGCATTTACATTCGTTTGAAGTGAATACGAGATATACATGACACTTCGCAATGAATATTATATCTTATCATGAAACATAGCAGTGAGATGCGATATCGCGTTTTAAGAAGCATTAGAACTCTATTCCTACGATACGTAGACATCTGCAAACGCTATTTCCTAGGATGGAAGGGTCGCATTTACATTCTTTTGAAGTGAGTACGAGGTATACATAACACTCCATAATGAATATTATATCTTCTCATGTAACATAGAAGAGAGATGCGATATCGCGCTTCAGGAAGCATTGGAACTCTATTGCTGCGATACGTAGACATCTGCAAACGCTATTTCCTAGCATGGAAGTGTCGCATTTACATTCTTTTGAAATGAATACGAGGTATACATGACACTTCGCAATGAATATTATATCTTATCATGAAACATAGGAATGAGGTGCTATATCGCGTAATGAGAAGCATTAGAGCTCTATTGCTACGATACGTAGACATCTGCAAACGCTATTTCCTAGCATGGAAGTGTCGCATTTACGTTCTTTTGAAGTGAATACGAGGTATACATGACACTTCGCAATGCATATTATATCTTATCATGAAACATAGGAGTGAGATGCGATATCGCGTTCTAAGAAGCACTAGAACTCTATTGCTACGATACGTAGACATCTGCAAACGCTATTTCCTAGCCTGGAAGTGTCGCATTTACATTCATTTGAAGTGAATACGAGGTATACATGACACTTCGCAATGAATATTATACCTTATCTCGAAATATAGAAGTGAGATGCGACATCTCGTTTTAAGAAGCATTAGAACTCTGTTGCTACGATACGTAGACATCTGCAAAGGCTATTTCCAAGCATGGAAGTGTCGCATTTACATTCTTTTGAAGTGAATACGAGGTATACATGACACTTCGCAATGGATATTATATCTTATCATGAAACATAGTAGTGAGATGCGATATCGCGTTTTAAGAAGCATTAGAATTCTATTGCTACGATACGTAGACATCTGCAAACGCTATTTCCTAGCATGGAAGTGTCGCATTTACATTCATTTGAAGCGAATACGAGGTATACATGACACTTCGCAATGAATATTATATCTTATCATGAAACATAGGAATGAGGTGCTGTATTGCGTTTTGAGAAGCATTAGAACTCGATTGCTAATATACGTAGACATCTGCAAACTCTATTCCCTACCATGGAAATGTCGCACTTACATTCCAGTGAAGTGAATACGAGGTATACATAACATTACACAATGAATATTATATCTTATTACGAAACATAGAAAAGAAATACGACATCTCGTATTCAGAAGCATAAGTACTCTATTGGTGTGATACGTAGACATCTGCAAACGCTATTTCCTAGCATGGAAGTGTCGCATTTACATTCTTTTGAAGTGAATACGAGGTATACATGACACTTCGCAATGAATATTATATCTTATCGTGAAACATAGAAGTGAGATGCGATATCGCGTTTTAAGAAGCATTAGAATTCTATTGCTACGATACGTAGACATCTGCAAACGCTATTTCCTAGCATGCAAGTGTCGCATTTACATTCTTTTGAAGTGAATACGAGGTATACATGACACTTCGCAATGAATATTATATCTTATCATGAAACATAGAAGTGAGATGCGATATAGCGTTTTAAGAAGCATTAGAACGCTATTGCTACGATACGTAGACATCTGCAAACGCTATTTCCTAGCATGCAAGTGTCGCATTTACACTCTTTTGAAGTGAATACGAGGTATACATGACACTTCGCAATGAATATTATATCTTATCAAGAAACATAAAGGAAGTACGCGATATCGCGTTTCAAGAAGCAATAGAACTCTATTTTTACGATACGTAGACATCTGCAAACAATATTTCCTAGCAAGGAAGTGTCGCATTTACAATCTTTTGAAGTGAATACGAGGTATACATGACACTTCGCAATGAATATTATATCTTATCATGAAACATAGAAATGAAATGCTACATCTCGTTTTAAGTAGCATTAAAACTCTATTGCTACGATACGTAGACATCTGCAAACGCTATTTCCTAGCATGGAAGTTTCGCATTTACATTCTTTTGAAGTGAATACGAGATATACATGACACTTCGCAATGGATACTATATCTTATCATGAAACATAGAAGTGAGATGCGATATCGCGTTTTAGGAAGCATTAGAACTCTATTGCTACGATGCGTAGACATCTGCAAATGTTATTTCCTAGCAAGGAAGTGTCGCATTTACATTCTTTTGAAGTTAATACGAGGTATACATGACTCTTCGCAATGAATATTATATCTTATCTTGAAACATAGATGTGAGATGCGATATCGCGATTTAAGAAGCACTAGAACTCTATTGCTACGATGCGTAGACATCTGCAAATGTTATTTCCTAGCAAGGGAGTGTCGCATTTACATTCTTTTGATGTGAATACGAGGTGTACATAACACTCCACAATGAATATTGTATCTAATCACGAAACATAGAAATGAAATGCGACATCTCGTTTTAAGTAGCATTAAAACTCTATCGCTACGATGCGTAGACATCTGCAAACGCTATTTCCTAGCATGGAAGTGTCGCATTTACATTCTTTTGAAGTGAATTCGAGATATACATGACACTTCGCAATGAATATTATACCTTATCGTGAAACATAGAAGAGAGATGCGATATCGCGTTTTAGGAAGCATTGGAACTCTATTGCTGCGATACGTAGACATCTGCAAACGCTACTTCCTAGCATGGAAGTGTCGCATTTACATTCGTTTGAAGTGAATACGAGATATACATGACACTTCGAAATGAATATTATATCTTATCATGAAACATAGCAGTGAGATGCGATATCGCGTTTTAAGAAGCATTAGAACTCTATTGCTACGATACGTAGACATCTGCAAACGCTATTTCCTAGCATGGAAGTGTCGCATTTACATTCATTTGAAGTGAATACGAGGTATACATGACACTTCGTAATGAATATTATACCTTATCATGAAACATAGAAGAGTGATGCGATATCGCGTTTTAGGAAGCATTGGATCTCTATTGCTGCGATACGTAGACATCTGCAAACGCTATTTCCTAGCATGGAAGTGTCTTATTTACGTTCTTTTGAAGTGAATACGAGGTATACATGACAATTCGCAATGAATATTATACCTTATCTTGAGACATTGATGTGAGATGCGATATCGCGTTTTAGGAAGTATTGGAACTCTATTGCTGCGATACGTAGACATCTGCAAACGCTATTTCCTAGCATGGAAGTGTCGCATTTACATTCTTTTGATGTGAATATGAGATATACATGACACTTCGCAATGAATATTATATCTTATCATGAAACATAGGAATGAGGTGCTACATCGCGTTTTGAGAAGCATTAGAGCTCTATTGCTACGATACGTAGACATCTGCAAACGCTATTTCCTAGCATGGAAGTGTCGCATTTACATTCATTTGAAGTGAATACGAGGTATTCATGACACTTCGCAATGAATATTATATCTTATCATGAAACATAGCAGTGAGATGCGATATCGCGTTTTAGGAAGCATTGGATCTCTATTGCTGCGATACGTAGACATCTGCAAACGCTATTTCCTAGCATGGAAGTGTCGCATTTACATTCTTTTGAAGTGAATACGAGGTATACATGACACTTCGCAATGAATATTATATCTTATCATGAAACATAGGAATGAGGTGCTATATCGCGTTTTGAGAAGCATTAGAACTCTATTGCTACGATACGTAGACATCTGCAAACGCTATTTCCTAGCATGGAAGTGTCGCATTTACATTCTTTTGAAGTGAATACGAGGTATACATGACACTTCGCAATGAATATTATACCTTATCGTGAAACATAGAAGAGAGATGCGATATCGCGTTTTAGGAAGCATTGGAACTCTATTGCTGCGATACGTAGACATCTGCAAACGCTATTTCCTAGCATGGAAGTGTCGCATTTACATTCGTTTGAAGTGAATACGAGATATACATGACACTTCGCAATGAATATTATATCTTATCATGAAACATAGCAGTGAGATGCGATATCGCGTTTTAAGAAGCATTAGAACTCTATTGCTACGATACGTAGACATCTGCAAACGCTATTTCCTAGCATGGAAGTGTCGCATTTACATTCATTTGAAGTGAATACGAGGTATACATGACACTTCGTAATGAATATTATACCTTATCATGAAACATAGAAGAGTGATGCGATATCGCGTTTTAGGAAGCATTGGATCTCTATTGCTGCGATACGTAGACATCTGCAAACGCTATTTCCTAGCATGGAAGTGTCTTATTTACGTTCTTTTGAAGTGAATACGAGGTATACATGACAATTCGCAATGAATATTATATCTTATCTTGAAACATAGATGTGAGATGCGATATCGCGTTTTAAGAAGCATTAGAACTCTATTGCTACGATACGTAGACATTTGGAAATGCTATTCCCTAGCATGGAAGGGTCGCATTTACATTCTTTTGATGTGAGTACGAGGTATACATATCACTCCATAATGAATATTATATCTTATCATGAAACATAGAAGTGTGATGCGATATCGCATTTTAAGAAGCATTAGAACCCTATTGCTACGATACGTAGACATCTGCAAACGCTACTTCCTAGCATGGAAGTGTCGCATTTACATTCTTTTGAAGTGAATACGAGGTATACATGACACTTCGCAATGAATATTATATCTTATCATGAAACATAGCAGTGAGATGCGATATCGCGTTTTAAGAAGCATTAGAACTCTATTGCTACGATACGTAGACATCTGCAAACGCTATTTCCTAGCATGGAAGTGTCGCATTTACATTCATTTGAAGTGAATACGAGGTATACATGACACTTCGTAATGAATATTATACCTTATCATGAAACATAGAAGAGTGATGCGATATCGCGTTTTAGGAAGCATTGGATCTCTATTGCTGCGATACGTAGACATCTCCAAACGCTATTTCCTAGCATGGAAGTGTCTTATTTACGTTCTTTTGAAGTGAATACGAGGTATACATGACAATTCGCAATGAATATTATATCTTATCTTGAAACATAGATGTGAGATGCGATATCGCGTTTTAAGAAGCATTAGAACTCTATTGCTACGATACGTAGACATTTGCAAATGCTATTCCCTAGCATGGAAGGGTCGCATTTACATTCTTTTGATGTGAGTACGAGGTATACATATCACTCCATAATGAATATTATATCTTATCATGAAACATAGAAGTGTGATGCGATATCGCATTTTAAGAAGCATTAGAACCCTATTGCTACGATACGTAGACATCTGCAAACGCTACTTCCTAGCATGGAAGTGTCGCATTTACATTCTTTTGAAGTGAATACGAGGTATACATGACACTTCGCAATGAATATTATATCTTATCATGAAACATAGCAGTGAGATGCGATATCGCGTTTTAAGAAGCATTAGAACTCTATTGCTACGATACGTAGACATCTGCAAACGCTATTTCCTAGCATGGAAGTGTCGCATTTACATTCATTTGAAGTGAATACGAGGTATACATGACACTTCGTAATGAATATTATACCTTATCATGAAACATAGAAGAGTGATGCGATATCGCGTTTTAGGAAGCATTGGAACTCTATTGCTGCGATACGTAGACATCTGCAAACGCTATTTCCTAGCATGGAAGTGTCGCATTTACATTCTTTTGATGTGAATACGAGATATACATGACACTTCGCAATGAATATTATATCTTCTCATGAAACATAGCAGTGAGATGCGATATCGCGTTTTAAGAAGCATTAGAACTCTATTGCTACGATACGTAGACATCTGCAAACGCTATTTCCTAGCATGGAAGTGTCGCATTTACATTCATTTGAAGTGAATACGAGGTATACATAACACTTCGTAATGAATATTATACCTTATCATGAAACATAGAAGAGTGATGCGATATCGCGTTTTAGGAAGCATTGGATCTCTATTGCTGCGATACGTAGACATCTGCAAACGCTATTTCCTAGCATGGAAGTGTCTTATTTACGTTCTTTTGAAGTGAATACGAGGTATACATGACAATTCGCAATGAATATTATATCTTATCATGAAACATAGCAGTGAGATGCGATATCGCGTTTTAAGAAGCATTAGAACTCTATTGCTACGATACGTAGACATCTGCAAACGCTATTTCCTAGCATGGAAGTGTCGCATTTACATTCATTTGAAGTGAATACGAGGTATACATGACACTTCGTAATGAATATTATACCTTATCATGAAACATAGAAGAGTGATGCGATATCGCGTTTTAGGAAGCATTGGAACTCTATTGCTGCGATACGTAGACATCTGCAAACGCTATTTCCTAGCATGGAAGTGTCGCATTTACATTCTTTTGATGTGAATACGAGATATACATGACACTTCGCAATGAATATTATATCTTCTCATGAAACATAGCAGTGAGATGCGATATCGCGTTTTAAGAAGCATTAGAACTCTATTGCTACGATACGTAGACATCTGCAAACGCTATTTCCTAGCATGGAAGTGTCGCATTTACATTCATTTGAAGTGAATACGAGGTATACATGACACTTCGAAATGAATATTATACCTTATCATGAAACATAGAAGAGTGATGCGATATCGCGTTTTAGGAAGCATTGGATCTCTATTGCTGCGATACGTAGACATCTGCAAACGCTATTTCCTAGCATGGAAGTGTCGCATTTACATTCTTTTGAAGTGAATACGAGGTATACATGACACTTCGCAATGAATATTATATCTTATCATGAAACATAGGAATGAGGTGCTATATCGCGTTTTGAGAAGCATTAGAACTCTATTGCTACGATACGTAGACATCTGCAAACGCTATTTCCTAGCATGGAAGTGTCGCATTTACATTCTTTTGAAGTGAATACGAGGTATACATGACACTTCGCAATGAATATTATACCTTATCGTGAAACATAGAAGAGAGATGCGATATCGCGTTTTAGGAAGCATTGGAACTCTATTGCTGCGATACGTAGACATCTGCAAACGCTACTTCCTAGCATGGAAGTGTCGCATTTACATTCGTTTGAAGTGAATACGAGATATACATGACACTTCGAAATGAATATTATATCTTATCATGAAACATAGCAGTGAGATGCGATATCGCGTTTTAAGAAGCATTAGAACTCTATTGCTACGATACGTAGACATCTGCAAACGCTATTTCCTAGCATGGAAGTGTCGCATTTACATTCATTTGAAGTGAATACGAGGTATACATGACACTTCGTAATGAATATTATACCTTATCATGAAACATAGAAGAGTGATGCGATATCGCGTTTTAGGAAGCATTGGATCTCTATTGCTGCGATACGTAGACATCTGCAAACGCTATTTCCTAGCATGGAAGTGTCTTATTTACGTTCTTTTGAAGTGAATACGAGGTATACATGACAATTCGCAATGAAAATTATATCTTATCTTGAGACATTGATGTGAGATGCGATATCGCGTTTTAGGAAGCATTGGAACTCTATTGCTGCGATACGTAGACATCTGCAAACGCTATTTCCTAGCATGGAAGTGTCGCATTTACATTCTTTTGATGTGAATATGAGATATACATGACACTTCGCAATGAATATTATATCTTATCATGAAACATAGGAATGAGGTGCTACATCGCGTTTTGAGAAGCATTAGAGCTCTATTGCTACGATACGTAGACATCTGCAAACGCTATTTCCTAGCATGGAAGTGTCGCATTTACATTCATTTGAAGTGAATACGAGGTATTCATGACACTTCGCAATGAATATTATATCTTATCATGAAACATAGCAGTGAGATGCGATATCGCGTTTTAGGAAGCATTGGATCTCTATTGCTGCGATACGTAGACATCTGCAAACGCTATTTCCTAGCATGGAAGTGTCGCATTTACATTCTTTTGAAGTGAATACGAGGTATACATGACACTTCGCAATGAATATTATATCTTATCATGAAACATAGGAATGAGGTGCTATATCGCGTTTTGAGAAGCATTAGAACTCTATTGCTACGATACGTAGACATCTGCAAACGCTATTTCCTAGCATGGAAGTGTCGCATTTACATTCTTTTGAAGTGAATACGAGGTATACATGACACTTCGCAATGAATATTATACCTTATCGTGAAACATAGAAGAGAGATGCGATATCTCGTTTTAGGAAGCATTGGAACTCTATTGCTGCGATACGTAGACATCTGCAAACGCTATTTCCTAGCATGGAAGTGTCGCATTTACATTCGTTTGAAGTGAATACGAGATATACATGACACTTCGCAATGAATATTATATCTTATCATGAAACATAGCAGTGAGATGCGATATCGCGTTTTAAGAAGCATTAGAACTCTATTCCTACGATACGTAGACATCTGCAAACGCTATTTCCTAGGATGGAAGGGTCGCATTTACATTCTTTTGAAGTGAGTACGAGGTATACATAACACTCCATAATGAATATTATATCTTCTCATGTAACATAGAAGAGAGATGCGATATCGCGCTTCAGGAAGCATTGGAACTCTATTGCTGCGATACGTAGACATCTGCAAACGCTATTTCCTAGCATGGAAGTGTCGCATTTACATTCTTTTGAAATGAATACGAGGTATACATGACACTTCGCAATGAATATTATATCTTATCATGAAACATAGGAATGAGGTGCTATATCGCGTAATGAGAAGCATTAGAGCTCTATTGCTACGATACGTAGACATCTGCAAACGCTATTTCCTAGCATGGAAGTGTCGCATTTACGTTCTTTTGAAGTGAATACGAGGTATACATGACACTTCGCAATGCATATTATATCTTATCATGAAACATAGGAGTGAGATGCGATATCGCGTTCTAAGAAGCACTAGAACTCTATTGCTACGATACGTAGACATCTGCAAACGCTATTTCCTAGCCTGGAAGTGTCGCATTTACATTCATTTGAAGTGAATACGAGGTATACATGACACTTCGCAATGAATATTATACCTTATCTCGAAATATAGAAGTGAGATGCGACATCTCGTTTTAAGAAGCATTAGAACTCTGTTGCTACGATACGTAGACATCTGCAAAGGCTATTTCCAAGCATGGAAGTGTCGCATTTACATTCTTTTGAAGTGAATACGAGGTATACATGACACTTCGCAATGGATATTATATCTTATCATGAAACATAGTAGTGAGATGCGATATCGCGTTTTAAGAAGCATTAGAATTCTATTGCTACGATACGTAGACATCTGCAAACGCTATTTCCTAGCATGGAAGTGTCGCATTTACATTCATTTGAAGCGAATACGAGGTATACATGACACTTCGCAATGAATATTATATCTTATCATGAAACATAGGAATGAGGTGCTGTATTGCGTTTTGAGAAGCATTAGAACTCGATTGCTAATATACGTAGACATCTGCAAACTCTATTCCCTACCATGGAAATGTCGCACTTACATTCCAGTGAAGTGAATACGAGGTATACATAACATTACACAATGAATATTATATCTTATTACGAAACATAGAAAAGAAATACGACATCTCGTATTCAGAAGCATAAGTACTCTATTGGTGTGATACGTAGACATCTGCAAACGCTATTTCCTAGCATGGAAGTGTCGCATTTACATTCTTTTGAAGTGAATACGAGGTATACATGACACTTCGCAATGAATATTATATCTTATCGTGAAACATAGAAGTGAGATGCGATATCGCGTTTTAAGAAGCATTAGAATTCTATTGCTACGATACGTAGACATCTGCAAACGCTATTTCCTAGCATGCAAGTGTCGCATTTACATTCTTTTGAAGTGAATACGAGGTATACATGACACTTCGCAATGAATATTATATCTTATCATGAAACATAGAAGTGAGATGCGATATAGCGTTTTAAGAAGCATTAGAACGCTATTGCTACGATACGTAGACATCTGCAAACGCTATTTCCTAGCATGCAAGTGTCGCATTTACACTCTTTTGAAGTGAATACGAGGTATACATGACACTTCGCAATGAATATTATATCTTATCAAGAAACATAAAGGAAGTACGCGATATCGCGTTTCAAGAAGCAATAGAACTCTATTTTTACGATACGTAGACATCTGCAAACAATATTTCCTAGCAAGGAAGTGTCGCATTTACAATCTTTTGAAGTGAATACGAGGTATACATGACACTTCGCAATGAATATTATATCTTATCATGAAACATAGAAATGAAATGCTACATCTCGTTTTAAGTAGCATTAAAACTCTATTGCTACGATACGTAGACATCTGCAAACGCTATTTCCTAGCATGGAAGTTTCGCATTTACATTCTTTTGAAGTGAATACGAGATATACATGACACTTCGCAATGGATACTATATCTTATCATGAAACATAGAAGTGAGATGCGATATCGCGTTTTAGGAAGCATTAGAACTCTATTGCTACGATGCGTAGACATCTGCAAATGTTATTTCCTAGCAAGGAAGTGTCGCATTTACATTCTTTTGAAGTTAATACGAGGTATACATGACTCTTCGCAATGAATATTATATCTTATCTTGAAACATAGATGTGAGATGCGATATCGCGATTTAAGAAGCACTAGAACTCTATTGCTACGATGCGTAGACATCTGCAAATGTTATTTCCTAGCAAGGGAGTGTCGCATTTACATTCTTTTGATGTGAATACGAGGTGTACATAACACTCCACAATGAATATTGTATCTAATCACGAAACATAGAAATGAAATGCGACATCTCGTTTTAAGTAGCATTAAAACTCTATCGCTACGATGCGTAGACATCTGCAAACGCTATTTCCTAGCATGGAAGTGTCGCATTTACATTCTTTTGAAGTGAATTCGAGGTATACATAACACTCCACAATGAATATTGTATCTTATCACGAAACATAGAAATGAAATGCGACATCTCGTTTTAAGTAGCATTAAAACTCTATTGCTATGATACGTAGACATCTGCAAATGTTATTTCCTAGGAAGGAAGTGTCGCACTTACATTCTTTTGAAGTGAATACGAGATATACATGACACTTCGCAATGGATACTATATCTTATCATGAAACATAGAAGCGAGATGCGATATCGCGTTTTAAGAGGCATTAGAACTCTACTGCTACGGTACGTAAACATATGCAAACGCTATTACCTAGCATGGAAATGCCGCATTTACATTCTTTTGAAGTTAATACGAGGTATACATGACTCTTCGCAATGAATATTATATCTTATCTCGAAACATAGATGTGAGATGGGATATCGCGATTTAAGAAGCACTAGAACTCTATTGCTACGATGCGTGGACATCTGCAAATGTTATTTCCTAGCAAGGAAGTGTCGCATTTACATTCTTTTGATGTGAATACGAGGTATACATAACACTCCACAATGAATATTGTATCTTATCACGAAACATAGAAATGAAATGCGACATCTCGTTTTAAGTAGCATTAAAACTCTATCGCTACGATGCGTAGACATCTGCAAACGCTATTTCCTAGCATGGAAGTGTCGCATTTACATTCTTTTGAAGTGAATTCGAGATATACATAACACTTCGTAATGAATATTATATCCTATCATGAAACATAGGAATGAGGTGCTATATCGAGTTTTGAGAAGCATTAGAACACTATTGTTACGATACGTAGACATCTGAAAACGCTATTTCCTAGCATGGAAGCGTCGCATTTACATTCTTGTCATGTGAATACGAAGTATACATGACACTTCGCAATGAATATTATTTCTTATCATGAAATATAGATGTGAGATGCGATATCGCGTTCTAAGGAGCATTAGAACTCTATTGCTGCGATACGTAGACATCTGCAAACGCTATTTCCTAGCATGTAAGTGTCGCATTAACATTCTTTTGAAGTGAATACGAGGTATACATGACACTCCATAATGAATATTATATCTTATCGTGAAACATAGCAGTGAGATGCGATATCGCGTTCTAAGAAGCATTAGAACTCTACTGCTACGGTACGTAAACATATGCAAACGCTATTACCTAGCATGGAAATGCCGCATTTACATTCTTTTGAAGTTAATACGAGGTATACATGACTCTTCGCAATGAATATTATATCTTATCTCGAAATATAGATGTGAGATACGATATCGCGATTTAAGAAGCACTAGAACTCTATTGCTACGATGCGTAGACATCTGCAAATGTTATTTCCTAGCAAGGAAGTGTCGCATTTACATTCTTTTGATGTGAATACGAGGTATACATAACACTCCACAATGAATATTGTATCTTATCACGAAACATAGAAATGAAATGCGACATCTCGTTTTAAGTAGCATTAAAACTCTATCGCTACGATGCGTAGACATCTGCAAACGCTATTTCCTAGCATGGAAGTGTCGCATTTATATTCTTTTGAAGTGAATTCGAGGTATACATAACACTCCACAATGAATATTATATCTTATCATGAAACATAGGAATGAGGTGCTATATCGCGTAATGAGAAGCATTAGAGCTCTATTGCTACGATACGTAGACATCTGCAAACGCTATTTCCTAACATGGAAGTGTCGCATTTACGTTCTTTTGAAGTGAATACGAGGTATACATGACACTTCGCAATGCATATTATATCTTATCATGAAACATAGGAGTGAGATGCGATATCGCGTTCTAAGAAGCACTAGAACTCTATTGCTACGATACGTAGACATCTGCAAACGCTATTTCCTAGCCTGGAAGTGTCGCATTTACATTCATTTGAAGTGAATACGAGGTATACATGACACTTCGCAATGAATATTATACCTTATCTCGAAATATAGAAGTGAGATGCGACATCTCGTTTTAAGAAGCATTAGAACTCTGTTGCTACGATACGTAGACATCTGCAAAGGCTATTTCCAAGCATGGAAGTGTCGCATTTACATTCTTTTGAAGTGAATACGAGGTATACATGACACTTCGCAATGGATATTATATCTTATCATGAAACATAGTAGTGAGATGCGATATCGCGTTTTAAGAAGCATTAGAATTCTATTGCTACGATACGTAGACATCTGCAAACGCTATTTCCTAGCATGGAAGTGTCGCATTTACATTCATTTGAAGCGAATACGAGGTATACATGACACTTCGCAATGAATATTATATCTTATCATGAAACATAGGAATGAGGTGCTGTATTGCGTTTTGAGAAGCATTAGAACTCGATTGCTAATATACGTAGACATCTGCAAACTCTATTCCCTACCATGGAAATGTCGCACTTACATTCCAGTGAAGTGAATACGAGGTATACATAACATTACACAATGAATATTATATCTTATTACGAAACATAGAAAAGAAATACGACATCTCGTATTCAGAAGCATAAGTACTCTATTGGTGTGATACGTAGACATCTGCAAACGCTATTTTCTAGCATGGAAGTGTCGCATTTACGTTCTTTTGAAGTGAATATGAGGTATACATGACACTTCGCAATGAATATTATACCTTATCTCGAAATATAGAAGTGAGATGCGACATCTCGTTTTAAGAAGCATTAGAACTCTGTTGCTACGATACGTAGACATCTGCAAAGGCTATTTCCAAGCATGGAAGTGTCGCATTTACATTCTTTTGAAGTGAATACGAGGTATACATGACACTTCGCAATGGATATTATATCTTATCATGAAACATAGTAGTGAGATGCGATATCGCGATTTAAGAAGCATTACAACTCTATTGCTACGATACGTAGACATCTGCAAACGCTATTTCCTAGCATGGAAGTGTCGCATTTACATTCATTTGAAGCGAATACGAGGTATACATGACACTTCGCAATGAATATTATATCTTATCATGAAACATAGGAATGAGGTGCTGTATTGCGTTTTGAGAAGCATTAGAACTCGATTGCTAATATACGTAGACATCTGCAAACTCTATTCCCTACCATGGAAATGTCGCACTTACATTCCAGTGAAGTGAATACGAGGTATACATAACATTACACAATGAATATTATATCTTATTACGAAACATAGAAAAGAAATACGACATCTCGTATTCAGAAGCATAAGTACTCTATTGCTGTGATACGTAGACATCTGCAAACGCTATTTCCTAGCATGGAAGTGTCGCATTTACATTCTTTTGAAGTGAATACGAGGTATACATGACACTTCGCAATGAATATTATATCTTATCGTGAAACATAGAAGTGAGATGCGATATCGCGTTTTAAGAAGCATTAGAATTCTATTGCTACGATACGTAGACATCTGCAAACGCTATTTCCTAGCATGCAAGCGTCGCATTTACATTCTATTGAAGTGAATACGAGGTATACATGACACTTCGCAATGAATATTATATCTTATCATGAAACATAGAAGTGAGATGCGATATAGCGTTTTAAGAAGCATTAGAACGCTATTGCTACGATACGTAGACATCTGCAAACGCTATTTCCTAGCATGCAAGTGTCGCATTTACATTCTTTTGAAGTGAATACGAGGTATACATGACACTTCGCAATGAATATTATATCTTATCAAGAAACATAAAGGAAATACGCGATATCGCGTTTCAAGAAGCAATAGAACTCTATTTTTACGATACGTAGACATCTGCATACAATATTTCCTAGCAAGGAAGTGTCGCATTTACAATCTTTTGAAGTGAATACGAGGTATACATGACACTTCGCAATGAATATTATATCTTATCATGAAACATAGAAATGAAATGCTACATCTCGTTTTAAGTAGCATTAAAACTCTATTGCTACGATACGTAGACATCTGCAAACGCTATTTCCTAGCATGGAAGTTTCGCATTTACATTCCTTTGCAGTGAATGCGAAGTATACATAACACTCCACAATGAATATTAAATCTTATCATGAAACATAGAAATGAGATGCGATATCGCGTTCTAAGAAGCATTAGAACTCTATTGCTACGATACGTAGACATCTGCAAACGCTATTTCCTAGCATGGAAGTGTCGCATTTACATTCATTTGAAGTGAATACGAGATATACATGACACTTCGCAATGAATATTTTATCTTATCATGAAACATAGGAATGAGGTGCTGTATCGCGTTTTGAGAAGCACTAGAACTCTATTGCTACGATACGAACACATCTGCAAACGCTATTTCCTAGCATGGAAGTGTCGCATTTACATTCTTTTGAAGTGAATACGAGGTATACATAACACTCTACAATGAATATTATATCTTATCACGAAACATAGAAGTGAGATGCGATATCGCGATTTAAGAATCGCTAGAACTCTATTGCTACGATGCGTAGACATCTGGAAATGTTATTTCCTAGCGAGGAAGTGTGGCACATACATTCTTTTGAAGTGAAAACGAGGTATACATAACACTCCACAATGAATATTATATCTTATCATGAAACATAGGAATGAGGTGCTATATCGCGTTTTGAGAAGCATTAGAACTCTATTGCTGCGATACGTAGACATCTGCAAACGTTATTTCCTAGCTTGGAAGTGTCGCATTTACAATCTTTTGAAGTGAATACGAGGTATACATGACACTTCGCAATGAATATTATATCTTATCAAGAATCATAGATGAGAGATGCGATATCGCGTTTTAAGAAGCATTAGAACTCTATTTATACGATACGCAGACATCTGCAAACAATATTTCCTAGCAAGGAAGTGTCGCATTTACAATCTTTTGAAGCGAGTACGAGGTATACATAACACTCCACAATGAATATTATATCTTATCATGAAACATTGGAATGAGGTGCTATATCGAGTTTTGTGAAGCATTAAATCTCCATTCTTACGATACGTGGTCATCTGGAAACGCTATGTCCTAGCAAGGAAGTGTCGCATTTACATTCTTTTGAAGTGAATACGAGGTATACATGACACCTCGCAATGAATATTATATCTTATCTCGAAACATAGAAGTGAGATGCGATATCGCGATTTAAGAAGCGCTAGAACTCTATTGCTACGATGCGCAGACATCTGCAGATGTTATTTCCTAGCAAGGAAGTGTCGCATTTACATTCATTTGAAGTGAATACGAGGTATAAATGACACCTCGCAATGAATATTATATCTTATCAGGAAACATAGAAGTGAGATGCGATATCGCGTTTTAAGAAGCATTAGAACTCCATTGCTACGATACGTAGACATCTGCAAAAGCTATTTTCCTAGCATGGAAGTGTCGCATTTACATTCTTTTGAAGTGAATACGAGGTATACATGACACTTCGCAATGAATATTATATCTTATCACAAAACATAGGAATGAGGTGCTATATCGAGTTTTGGAAAGCGTTAGAACACTATTGCTAATATACGTAGACATCTGCATACTCTATTTCCTAGCAAGGAAATGTCGCATTTACATTCCATTGAAGTGAATACGAGGTATACATGGCACATCGCAATGGATATTATATCTTATCATGAAACGTAGAAATGAGATGCGACATCTCGTTTTCATAAGTATTAGAACTCTATTCTTTCGATACGTGGTCATCTGGAAACGCTATTTCCTAGCAAGGAAGTGTCGCAATTACATTCTTTTGAAGTGAATACGAGGTATACATGACACTTCGCAATAAATATTATGTCTTATCACGAAACATAGAATTGAAATGCGACATCTCGTTTTAAGTAGCATTAGAATTCTATTGCTACGATACGTAGGCATCTGCAAAGGCTATTTCCTAGCATGGAAGGGTCGCATTTACATTCTTTTGAAGTGAATACGAGGTATACATAACAATCCATAATGAATATTATATCTTATCATGATACATAGCTGTGAGATGCGATATCCCGTTTTAAGAAGCATTAGAACTCTACTGCTATGATGCGTAGACATCTGCATATGTTATTTCCTAGGAAGGAAGTGTCGCATTTACATCCTTTGAAGTGAATACGAGGTATACATAACATTCCACAATGAATATTATATCTTATCTCGAAACATAGAAGTGAGATGCGATATCGCTGTTTAAGAAGCACTAGAACTCTATTGCTACGATGCGTAGATATCTGCAAATGTTATTTCCTAGGAAGGAAGTGTCGCATATACATTCTTTTGAAGTGAGTACGAGGTATACATGACACTTCGCCATATATATTATATCTTATCATGAAACATAGAAGTGAGATGCGATATCGCGTTTTTAGAAGCATTAGAGCTCTATTGCAACGATACGTAGACATCTGCAAACGATATTTCCTAGCATGGAAGTGTTGCATTTACATTCTCTTGAAGTGAATACGAGATATACATGACACTGCCCAATGAATATTATATCTTATCATGAAACATAGGAATGAGGTTCTATATTGCGTTTTGAGAAGCATTAAAACTCTATTGCTAATATACGTAGACATCTGCAAACTCTATTTCCTACCATGGAAATGTCGCACTTACATTCCATTGAAGTGAATACGAGGTATACATTACATTACACAATGAATATTATATCTTATTACGAAACATAGAAATGAAATACGACATCTCGTTTTAAGAAGCATTAGTACTCTATTGCTGTGATACGTAGACATCTGCAAACGCTATTTCCTAGCATGGAAGTGTCGCATTTACAATCTTTTGAAGTGAATACGATGTATACATGACACTTCGCAATGAATATTATATCTTATCAAGAATCATAGATGAGAGATGCGATATCGCGTTTTAAGAAGCATTAGAACTCTATTTTTACGATACGCAGACATCTGCAAACAATATTTCCTAGCAAGGAAGTGTCGCATTTACAATCTTTTGAAGCGAGTACGAGGTATACATAACACTCCACAATGAATATTATATCTTATCATGAAACATTGGAATGAGGTGCTATATCGAGTTTTGTGAAGCATTAAATCTCCATTCTTACGATACGTGGTCATCTGGAAACGCTATGTCCTAGCAAGGAAGTGTCGCATTTACATTCTTTTGAAGTGAATACGAGGTATACATGACACCTCGCAATGAATATTATATCTTATCTCGAAACATAGAAGTGAGATGCGATATCGCGATTTAAGAAGCGCTAGAACTCTATTGCTACGATGCGCAGACATCTGCAAATGTTATTTCCTAGCAAGGAAGTGTCGCATTTACATTCATTTGAAGTGAATACGAGGTATAAATGACACCTCGCAATGAATATTATATCTTATCAGGAAACATAGAAGTGAGATGCGATATCGCGTTTTAAGAAGCATTAGAACTCCATTGCTACGATACGTAGACATCTGCAAAAGCTATTTTCCTAGCATGGAAGTGTCGCATTTACATTCTTTTGAAGTGAATACGAGGTATACATGACACTTCGCAATGAATATTATATCTTATCACGAAACATAGGAATGAGGTGCTATATCGAGTTTTGGAAAGCGTTAGAACACTATTGCTAATATACGTAGACATCTGCATACTCTATTTCCTAGCAAGGAAATGTCGCATTTACATGCCATTGAAATGAATACGAGGTATACATGGCACATCGCAATGGATATTATATCTTATCATGAAACATAGAAATGAGATGCGACATCTCGTTTTCATAAGTATTAGAACTCTATTCTTTCGATACGTGGTCATCTGGAAACGCTATTTCCTAGCAAGGAAGTGTCGCAATTACATTCTTTTGAAGTGAATACGAGGTATACATGACACTTCACAATAAATATTATGTCTTATCACGAAACATAGAATTGAAATGCGACATCTCGTTTTAAGTAGCATTAGAATTCTATTGCTACGATACGTAGGCATCTGCAAAGGCTATTTCCTAGCATGGAAGGGTCGCATTTACATTCTTTTGAAGTGAATACGAGGTATACATAACACTCCATAATGAATATTATATCTTATCATGATACATAGCTGTGAGATGCGATATCGCGTTTTAAGAAGCATTAGAACTCTACTGCTATGATGCGTAGACATCTGCATATGTTATTTCCTAGGAAGGAAGTGTCGCATTTACATCCTTTGAAGTGAATACGAGGTATACATAACATTCCACAATGAATATTATATCTTATCTCGAAACATAGAAGTGAGATGCGATATCGCTGTTTAAGAAGCACTAGAACTCTATTGCTACGATGCGTAGATATCTGCAAATGTTATTTCCTAGGAAGGAAGTGTCGCATATACATTCTTTTGAAGTGAGTACGAGGTATACATGACACTTCGCCATATATATTATATCTTATCATGAAACATAGACGTGAGATGCGATATCGCGTTTTTAGAAGCATTAGAGCTCTATTGCAACGATACGTAGACATCTGCAAACGATATTTCCTAGCATGGAAGTGTTGCATTTACATTCTCTTGAAGTGAATACGAGATATACATGACACTGCCCAATGAATATTATATCTTATCATGAAACATAGGAATGAGGTTCTATATTGCGTTTTGAGAAGCATTAATACTCTATTGCTAATATACGTAGACATCTGCAAACTCTATTTCCTACCATGGAAATGTCGCACTTACATTCCATTGAAGTGAATACGAGGTATACATTACATTACACAATGAATATTATATCTTATTACGAAACATAGAAATGAAATACGACATCTCGTTTTAAGAAGCATTAGAACTCTATTGCTACGATACGTAGACATCTGCAAACGCTATTTCCTAGCATGGAAGTTTCGCATTTACATTCGTTTGAAGTGAATACGAGATATACATGACACTTCGCAATGAATATTATATCTTATCATGAAACATAGGAATGAGGTGCTATATCGCGTTTTGAGAAGCATTAGAACTCTATTGCTACGATACGTAGACATCTGCAAACGCTATTTCCTAGCATGGAAGTGTCGCATTTACATTCTTTTGAAGTGAGTACGAGGTATACATGACACTTCGCAATGAATATTATATCTTATCATGAAACATAAAAGTGAGATGCGATATCGCGTTTTAAGGAGCATTAGAACTCTATTGCTACGATACGTAGACATCTGCAAACGCTATTTCCTAGCATGGAAGTGTCACATTTACATTCTTTTGATGTGAATACGAGATATACATGACACTTCGCAATGAATATTATATCTCATCATGAAACATAGGAATGAGGTGCTATATCGCGTTTTGAGAAGCATTAGAACTCTATTGCTACGATACGTAGACATCTGCAAACGCTATTTCCTAGCATGGAAGTGTCGCATTTACATACTTTTGAAGTGAATACGAGGTATACATGACACTTCGCAATGAATATTATATCTTATCATGAGACATAGAAGTGAGATGCGATATCGCGTTTTAAGGAGCATTAGAACTCTATTGCTACGATACGTAGACATCTGCAAACGCTATTTCCTAGCATGGAAGTGTCGCATTTACATTCATTTGAAGTGAATACGAGGTATACATGACACTCAACAATGAATATTATATCTTATCACGGAACATAGAAATGAAATGAGGCATCTCGTTTAAGAAGCATTAGAACTCTATTGCTATGATACGTAGACATCTGCAAATGCTATTTCCTAGCATGGAAGTGTCGCATTTACATTCGTTTGAAGTGAATACGAGATATACATGACACTTCGCAATGAATATTATACCTTATCATGAAAAATAGAACAGTGATGCGATATCGCGTTTTAGGAAGCATTTGAACTCTATTGCTGCGATACGTAGACATCTGCAAACGCTATTTCCTAGCATGGAAGTGTCGCATTTACATTCGTTTGAAGTGAATACGAGATATACATGACACTTCGCAATGAATATTATATCTTATCATGAAACATGGAATGAGGTGCTATATCGCGTTTCGAGAAGCACTAGAACTCTATTGCTACGATACGTAGACATCTGCAAACGCTATTTCCTAGCATGGAAGTGTCGCATTCACATTCTTTTGAAGTGAATACGAGGTATACATGACACGTCGCAATGAATATTATATCTTATCATGAAACATAAAAGTGAGATGCGATATCGCGTTCTAAGAAGCATTAGAACTCTATTGCTGCGATACGTAGACATCTGCAAACGCTATTTCCTAGCATGGAAGTGTCGTGTTTACATTCGTTTGAAGTGAATACGAGATATACATGATACTTCGCAATGAATATTATATCTTATCATGAAACATAGGAATGAGGTGCTATATCGCGTTTTGAGAAGCACTAGAACTCTATTGCTACGATACGTAGACATCTGCAAACGCTATTTCCTAGCATGGAAGTGTCGCATTTACATTCTTTTGATGTGAATACGAGGTATACATGACACGTCGCAATAAATATTATATCTTATCATGAAACATAAAAGTGAGATGCGATATCGCGTTCTAAGAAGCATTAGAACTCTATTGCTACGATACGTAGACATCTGCAAACGCTATTTCCTAGCATGGAAGTGTCGCATTTACATTCATTTGAAGTGAATACGAGATATACATGACACTTCGCAATGAATATTTTATCTTATCATGAAACATAGGAATGAGGTGCTGTATCGCGTTTTGAGAAGCACTAGAACTCTATTGCTACGATACGAACACATCTGCAAACGCTATTTCCTAGCATGGAAGTGTCGCATTTACATTCTTTTGAAGTGAATACGAGGTATACATGACACGTCGCAATGAATATTATATCTTATCATGAAACATAAATGTGAGACGCTATATGGCGTTCTAAGAAGCATTAGAACTCTATTGCTACGATACGTAGACATCTGCAAAGGCTATTCCCTAGCATGGAAGGGTCGCATTTACTTTCTTTTGAAGTGAGTACGAGGTATACATAACACTCCATAATGAATATTATATCTTATCATGAAACATAGCAGTGAGATGCGATATCGCGTTTTAAGAAGCATTAGAACTCTATTGCTACGATACGTAGACATCTGCAAACGCTATTTCCTAGCATGGAAGTGTCGCATTTACATTCATTTGAAGCGAATACGAGGTATACATGACACTTCGCTATGAATATTATACCTTATCATGAAACATAGAAGAGTGATGCGATATCGCGTTTTAGGAAGCATTGGAACTCTATTGCTGCGATACGTAGACATCTGCAAACGCTATTTCCTAGCATGGAAGTGTCGCATTTACATTCATTTGAAGTGAATACGAGGTATACATGACACTTCGCAATGAATATTATACCTTATCATGAAACATAGGAGGGAGATGCGATATCGCGTTTTAGGAAGCATTGGAACTCTATTGCTGCGATACGTAGTCATCTGGAAACGCTATTTCCTAGCAAGGAAGTGTCGCATTTACATCCTTTTGAAGTGAATACGAGGTATACATGACACTTCGCAATGAATATTATATCTGATCATGAAACATAGATATGAGATGCGACATCTCGTTTTAAGAAGCATTAGAACTCTATTGCTACGATACGTAGACATCTGCAAACGCTATTTCCTAGCATGGAAGTGTCGCATTTACATTCATTTGAAGTGAATACGAGGTATACATGACACTCAACAATGAATATTATATCTTATCACGGAACATAGAAATGAAATGAGGCATCTCGCTTTAAGAAGCATTAGAACTCTATTGCTATGATACGTAGACATCTGCAAATGCTATTTCCTAGCATGGAAGTGTCGCATTTACATTCGTTTGAAGTGAATACGAGATATACATGACACTTCGCAATGAATATTATACCTTATCATGAAACATAGAACAGTGATGCGATATCGCGTTTTAGGAAGCATTGGAACTCTATTGCTATGATACGTAGACATCTCCAAACGCTATTTCCTAGCATGGAAGTGTCGCATTTACATTCATTTGAAGTGAATACGAGGTATACATGACACTTCGTAATGAATATTATACCTTATCATGAAACATAGAAGAGTGTTGCGATATCGCGTTTTAGGAAGCATTTGAGCTCTATTGCTGCGATACGTAGACATCTGCAAACGCTATTTCCTAGCATGGAAGTGTCGCATTTACATTCGTTTGAAGTGAATACGAGATATACATGACACTTCGCAATGAATATTATATCTTATCATGAAACATAGGAATGAGGTGCTATATCGCGTTTCGAGAAGCACTAGAACTCTATTGCTACGATACGTAGACATCTGCAAACGCTATTTCCTAGCATGGAAGTGTCGCATTCACATTCTTTTGAAGTGAATACGAGGTATACATGACACGTCGCAATGAATATTATATCTTATCATGAAACATAAAAGTGAGATGCGATATCGCGTTCTAAGAAGCATTAGAACTCTATTGCTGCGATACGTAGACATCTGCAAACGCTATTTCCTAGCATGGAAGTGTTGCATTTACATTCGTTTGAAGTGAATACGAGATATACATGACACTTCGCAATGAATATTATATCTTATCATGAAACATAGGAATGAGGTGCTATATCGCGTTTTGAGAAGCACTAGAACTCTATTGCTACGATACGTAGACATCTGCAATCGCTATTTCCTAGCATGGAAGTGTCGCATTTACATTCTTTTGATGTGAATACGAGGTATACATGACACGTCGCAATGAATATTATATCTTATCATGAAACATAAATGTGAGACGCTATATCGCGTTCTAAGAAGCATTAGAACTCTATTGCTACGATACGTAGACATCTGCAAAGGCTATTCCCTAGCATGGAAGGGTCGCATTTACTTTCTTTTGAAGTGAGTACGAGGTATACATAACACTCCATAATGAATATTATATCTTATCATGAAACATAGCAGTGAGATTCGATATCGCGTTTTAAGAAGCATTAGAACTCTATTGCTACGATACGTAGACATCTGCAAACGCTATTTCCTAGCATGGAAGTGTCGCATTTACATTCATTTGAAGCGAATACGAGGTATACATGACACTTCGCTATGAATATTATACCTTATCATGAAACATAGAAGAGTGATGCGATATCGCGTTTTAGGAAGCATTGGAACTCTATTGCTGCGATACGTAGACATCTGCAAACGCTATTTCCTAGCATGGAAGTGTCGCATTCACATTCTTTTGAAGTGAATACGAGGTATACATGACACGTCGCAATGAATATTATATCTTATCATGAAACATAAAAGTGAGATGCGATATCGCGTTCTAAGAAGCATTAGAACTCTATTGCTGCGATACGTAGACATCTGCAAACGCTATTTCCTAGCAATGAAGTGTCGCATTTACATCCTTTTGAAGTGAATACGAGGTATACATGACACTTCGCAATGAATATTATATCTGATCATGAATCATAGATATGAGATGCGACATCTCGTTTTAAGAAGCATTAGAACTCTATTGCTACGATACGTAGACATCTGCAAACGATATTTCCAAGCATGGAAGTGTCGCATTTACATTCTTTTGATGTGAATACGAGATATACATGACACCTCGCAATGAACATTATATCTTCTCTTGAAACATAGCAGTGAGATGCGATATCGCGTTTTAAGAAGCATTAGAACTCCATTGCTACGATACGTAGACATATGCAAACAATATTTCCTAGCAAGGAAGTGTCGCATTTACATTCTTGTGAAGTGAAATCGAGGTATACATGACACTTCGCAATGAATATTATACCTTATCATGAAACATAGAAGTGTGATGCGATATGGCATTTTAAGAAGCATTAGAACCCTATTGCTACGATACGTTGACATCTGCAAACCCTACCTCCTAGCATGGAAGTGTTGCATTTACATCCTTTGAAGTGAATACGAGGTATACATGACACTTCGCAACGAATATTATATCTTATCATGAAACATGAAAGTGAGATGCGATATCGCGTTCTAAGAAGCATTAGAACTCTATTGCTACGATACGTAGACATCTGCAAACGCTATTTCCTAGCATGGAAGTGTCGCATTTACATTCATTTGAAGTGAATACGAGGTATACATGACACTCAACAATGAATATTATACCTTATCACGGATCATAGAAATGAAATGAGGCATCTCGTTTTAAGAAGCATTAGAACTCTATTGCTATGATACGTAGACATCTGCAAATGCTATTTCCTAGCATGGAAGTGTCGCATTTACATTCGTTTGAAGTGAATACGAGATATACATGACACTTCGCAATGAATATTATACCTTATCATGAAACATAGAACAGTGATGCGATATCGCGTTTTAGGAAGCATTTGAACTCTATTGCTGCGATACGTAGACATCTGCAAACGCTATTTCCTAGCATGGAAGTGTCGCATTTACATTCGTTTGAAGTGAATACGAGATATACATGACACTTCGCAATGAATATTATATCTTATCATGAAATATAGGAATGAGGTGCTATATCGCGTTTCGAGAAGCACTAGAACCCTATTGCTACGATACGTAGACATCTGCAAACGCTATTTCCTAGCATGGAAGTGTCGCATTTACATTCGTTTGAAGTGAATACGAGATATACATGACACGTCGCAATGAATATTATATCTTATCATGAAACATAAAAGTGAGATGCGATATCGCGTTCTAAGAAGCATTAGAACTCTATTGCTGCGATACGTAGACATCTGCAAACGCTATTTCCTAGCATGGAAGTGTCGCATTTACATTCGTTTGAAGTGAATACGAGATATACATGACACTTCGCAATGAATATTATATCTTATCATGAAACATAGGAATGAGGTGCTATATCGCGTTTTGAGAAGCACTAGAACTCTATTGCTACGATACGTAGACATCTGCAAACGCAATTTCCTAGCATGGAAGTGTCGCATTTACATTCTTTTGATGTGAATACGAGGTATACATGACACGTCGCAATGAATATTATATCTTATCATGAAACATAAAAGTGAGATGCGATATCGCGTTCTAAGAAGCATTAGAACTCTATTGCTACGATACGTAGACATCTGCAAACGCTATTTCCTAGCATGGAAGTGTCGCATTTACATTCATTTGAAGTGAATACGAGATATACATGACACTTCGCAATGAATATTTTATCTTATCATGAAACATAGGAATGAGGTGCTGTATCGCGTTTTGGGAAGCACTAGAACTCTATTGCTACGATACGTACACATCTGCAAACGCTATTTCCTAGCATGGAAGTGTCGCATTTACATTCTTTTGAAGTGAATACGAGGTATACATGACACCTCGCAATGAATATTATATCTTGTCATGAAACATAAATGTGAGACGCTATATCGCGTTCTAAGAAGCATTAGAACTCTATTGCTACGATACGTAGACATCTGCAAAGGCTATTCCCTAGCATGGAAGGGTCGCATTTACTTTCTTTTGAAGTGAGTACGAGGTATACATAACACTCCACAATGAATATTATATCTTATCATGAAACATAGCAGTGAGATGCGATATCGCGTTTTAAGAAGCATTAGAACTCTATTGCTACGATACGTAGACATCTGCAAACGCTATTTCCTAGCATGGAAGTGTCGCATTTACATTCATTTGAAGTGAATACGAGGTATACATGACACTCAACAATGAATATTATATCTTATCACGGAACATAGAAATGAAATGAGGCATCTCGTTTTAAGAAGCATTAGAACTCTATTGCTATGATACGTAGACATCTGCAAATGCTATTTCCTAGCATGGAAGTGTCGCATTTACATTCGTTTGAAGTGAATACGAGATATACATGACACTTCGCAATGAATATTATACCTTATCATGAAACATAGAACAGTGATGCGATATCGCGTTTTAGGAAGCATTGGAACTCTATTGCTACGATACGTAGACATCTCCAAACGCTATTTCCTAGCATGGAAGTGTCGCATTTACATTCATTTGAAGTGAATACGAGGTATACATGACACTTCGTAATGAATATTATACCTTATCATGAAACATAGAAGAGTGTTGCGATATCGCGTTTTAGGAAGCATTTGAACTCTATTGCTGCGATACGTAGACATCTGCAAACGCTATTTCCTAGCATGGAAGTGTCGCATTTACATTCGTTTGAAGTGAATACGAGATATACATGACACTTCGCAATGAATATTATATCTTATCATGAAACATAGGAATGAGGTGCTATATCGCGTTTCGAGAAGCATTAGAACTCTATTGCTACGATACGTAGACATCTGCAAACGCTATTTCCTAGCATGGAAGTGTCGCATTCACATTCTTTTGAAGTGAATACGAGGTATACATGACACTTCGCAATGAATATTATATCTTATCATGAAACATAGGAATGAGGTGCTGTATCGCGTTTTGAGAAGCACTAGAACTCTATTGCTACGATACGTACACATCTGCAAACGCTATTTCCTAGCATGGAAGTGTCGCATTTACATTCTTTTGAAGTGAATACGAGGTATACATGACACGTCGCAATGAATATTATATCTTATCATGAAACATAAATGTGAGACGCTATATCGCGTTCTAAGAAGCATTAGAACTCTATTGCTACGATACGTAGACATCTGCAAAGGCTATTCCCTAGCATGGAAGGGTCGCATTTACTTTCTTTTGAAGTGAGTACGAGGTATACATAACACTCCATAATGAATATTATATCTTATCATGAAACATAGCAGTGAGATGCGATATCGCGTTTTAAGAAGCATTAGAACTCTATTGCTACGATACGTAGACATCTGCAAACGCTATTTCCTAGCATGGAAGTGTCGCATTTACATTCATTTGAAGCGAATACGAGGTATACATGACACTTCGCTATGAATATTATACCTTATCATGAAACATAGAAGAGTGATGCGATATCGCGTTTTAGGAAGCATTGGAACTCTATTGCTGCGATACGTAGACATCTGCAAACGCTATTTCCTAGCATGGAAGTGTCGCATTTACATTCATTTGAAGTGAATACGAGGTATACATGACACTTCGCAATGAATATTATACCTTATCATGAAACATAGGAGGGAGATGCGATATCGCGTTTTAGGAAGCATTGGAACTCTATTGCTGCGATACGTAGTCATCTGGAAACGCTATTTCCTAGCAAGGAAGTGTCGCATTTACATCCTTTTGAAGTGAATACGAGGTATACATGACACTTCGCAATGAATATTATATCTGATCATGAATCATAGATATGAGATGCGACAGCTCGTTTTAAGAAGCATTAGAACTCTATTGCTACGATACGTAGACATCTGCAAACGATATTTCCTAGCATGGAAGTGTCGCATTTACATTCTTTTGATGTGAATACGAGATATACATGACACCTCGCAATGAGCATTATATCTTCTCTTGAAACATAGCAGTGAGATGCGATATCGCGTTTTAAGAAGCATTAGAACTCCATTGCTACGACACGTAGACATCTGCAAACAATATTTCCTAGCAAGGAAGTGTCGCATTTACATTCTTGTGAAGTGAAATCGAGGTATACATGACACTTCGCAATGAATATTATACCTTATCATGAAACATAGAAGTGTGATGCGATATGGCATTTTAAGAAGCATTAGGACCCTATTGCTACGATACGTTGACATCTGCAAACCCTACCTCCTAGCATGGAAGTGTTGCATTTACATCCTTTGAAGTGAATACGAGGTATACATGACACTTCGCAATGAATATTATATCTTATCATGAAACATAAAAGTGAGATGCGATATCGCGTTCTAAGAAGCATTAGAACTCTATTGCTACGATACGTAGACATCTGCAAACGCTATTTCCTAGCATGGAAGTGTCGCATTTACATTCATTTGAAGTGAATACGAGGTATACATGACACTCAACAATGAATATTATATCTTATCACGGAACATAGAAATGAAATGAGGCATCTCGTTTTAAGAAGCATTAGAACTCTATTGCTATGATACGTAGACATCTGCAAATGCTATTTCCTAGCATGGAAGTGTCGCATTTACATTCGTTTGAAGTGAATACGAGATATACATGACACTTCGCAATGAATATTATACCTTATCATGAAACATAGAACAGTGATGCGATATCGCGTTTTAGGAAGCATTTGAACTCTATTGCTGCGATACGTAGACATCTGCAAACGCTATTTCCTAGCATGGAAGTGTCCCATTTACATTCGTTTGAAGTGAATACGAGATATACATGACACTTCGCAATGAATATTATATCTTATCATGAAACATAGGAATGAGGTGCTATATCGCGTTTCGAGAAGCACTAGAACTCTATTGCTACGATACGTAGACATCTGCAAACGCTATTTCCTAGCATGGAAGTGTCGCATTCACATTCTTTTGAAGTGAATACGAGGTATACATGACACGTCGCAATGAATGTTATATCTTATCATGAAACATAAAAGTGAGATGCGATATCGCGTTCTAAGAAGCATTAGAACTCTATTGCTGCGATACGTAGACATCTGCAAACGGTATTTCCTAGCATGGAAGTGTCGCATTTACATTCGTTTGAAGTGAATACGAGATATACATGACACTTCGCAATGAATATTATATCTTATCATGAAACATAGATATGAGATGCGACATCTCGTTTTAAGAAGCATTAGAACGCTATTGCTACGATACGTAGACATCTGCAAACGCTATTTCCTAGCATGGAAGTGTCGCATTTACATTCATTTGAAGTGAATACGAGGTATACATGACACTCAACAATGAATATTATATCTTATCACGGAACATAGAAATGAAATGAGGCATCTCGTTTTAAGAAGCATTAGAACTCTATTGCTATGATACGTAGACATCTGCAAATGCTATTTCCTAGCATGGAAGTGTCGCATTTACATTCGTTTGAAGTGAATACGAGATATACATGACACTTCGCAATGAATATTATACCTTATCATGAAACATAGGAGGGAGATGCGATATCGCGTTTTAGGAAGCATTGGAACTCTATTGCTGCGATACGTAGTCATCTGGAAACGCTATTTCCTAGCAAGGAAGTGTCGCATTTACATCCTTTTGAAGTGAATACGAGGTATACATGACACTTCGCAATGAATATTATATCTGATCATGAAACATAGATATGAGATGCGACATCTCGTTTTAAGAAGCATTAGAACTCTATTGCTACGATACGTAGACATCTGCAAACGCTATTTCCTAGCATGGAAGTGTCGCATTTACATTCATTTGAAGTGAATACGAGGTATACATGACACTCAACAATGAATATTATATCTTATCACGGAACATAGAAATGAAATGAGGCATCTCGTTTTAAGAAGCATTAGAACTCTATTGCTATGATACGTAGACATCTGCAAATGCTATTTCCTAGCATGGAAGTGTCGCATTTACATTCGTTTGAAGTGAATACGAGATATACATGACACTTCGCAATGAATATTATACCTTATCATGAAACATAGAACAGTGATGCGATATCGCGTTTTAGGAAGCATTGGAACTCTATTGCTACGATAAGTAGACATCTCCAAACGCTATTTCCTAGCATGGAAGTGTCGCATTTACATTCATTTGAAGTGAATACGAGGTATACATGACACTTCGTAATGAATATTATACCTTATCATGAAACATAGAAGAGTGTTGCGATATCGCGTTTTAGGAAGCATTTGAACTCTATTGCTGCGATACGTAGACATCTGCAAACGCTATTTCCTAGCATGGAAGTGTCGCATTTACATTCGTTTGAAGTGAATACGAGATATACATGACACTTCGCAATGAATATTATATCTTATCATGAAACATAGGAATGAGGTGCTATATCGCGTTTCGAGAAGCATTAGAACTCTATTGCTACGATACGTAGACATCTGCAAACGCTATTTCCTAGCATGGAAGTGTCGCATTCACATTCTTTTGAAGTGAATACGAGGTATACATGACACTTCGCAATGAATATTATATCTTATCATGAAACATAGGAATGAGGTGCTGTATCGCGTTTTGAGAAGCACTAGAACTCTATTGCTACGATACGTACACATCTGCAAACGCTATTTCCTAGCATGGAAGTGTCGCATTTACATTCTTTTGAAGTGAATACGAGGTATACATGACACGTCGCAATGAATATTATATCTTATCATGAAACATAAATGTGAGACGCTATATCGCGTTCTAAGAAGCATTAGAACTCTATTGCTACGATACGTAGACATCTGCAAAGGCTATTCCCTAGCATGGAAGGGTCGCATTTACTTTCTTTTGAAGTGAGTACGAGGTATACATAACACTCCATAATGAATATTATATCTTATCATGAAACATAGCAGTGAGATGCGATATCGCGTTTTAAGAAGCATTAGAACTCTATTGCTACGATACGTAGACATCTGCAAACGCTATTTCCTAGCATGGAAGTGTCGCATTCACATTCTTTTGAAGTGAATACGAGGTATACATGACACGTCGCAATGAATGTTATATCTTATCATGAAACATAAAAGTGAGATGCGATATCGCGTTCTAAGAAGCATTAGAACTCTATTGCTGCGATACGTAGACATCTGCAAACGGTATTTCCTAGCATGGAAGTGTCGCATTTACATTCGTTTGAAGTGAATACGAGATATACATGACACTTCGCAATGAATATTATATCTTATCATGAAACATAGATATGAGATGCGACATCTCGTTTTAAGAAGCATTAGAACTCTATTGCTACGATACGTAGACATCTGCAAACGCTATTTCCTAGCATGGAAGTGTCGCATTTACATTCATTTGAAGTGAATACGAGGTATACATGACACTCAACAATGAATATTATATCTTATCACGGAACATAGAAATGAAATGAGGCATCTCGTTTTAAGAAGCATTAGAACTCTATTGCTATGATACGTAGACATCTGCAAATGCTATTTCCTAGCATGGAAGTGTCGCATTTACATTCGTTTGACGTGAATACGAGATATACATGACACTTCGCAATGAATATTATACCTTATCATGAAACATAGGAGGGAGATGCGATATCGCGTTTTAGGAAGCATTGGAACTCTATTGCTGCGATACGTAGTCATCTGGAAACGCTATTTCCTAGCGAGGAAGTGTCGCATTTACATCCTTTTGAAGTGAATACGAGGTATACATGACACTTCGCAATGAATATTATATCTGATCATGAAACATAGATATGAGATGCGACATCTCGTTTTAAGAAGCATTAGAACTCTATTGCTACGATACGTAGACATCTGCAAACGCTATTTCCTAGCATGGAAGTGTCGCATTTACATTCATTTGAAGTGAATACGAGGTATACATGACACTCAACAATGAATATTATATCTTATCGCGGAACATAGAAATGAAATGAGGCATCTCGTCTTAAGAAGCATTAGAACTCTATTGCTATGATACGTAGACATCTGCAAATGCTATTTCCTAGCATGGAAGTGTCGCATTTACATTCGTTTGAAGTGAATACGAGATATACATGACACTTCGCAATGAATATTATACCTTATCATGAAACATAGAACAGTGATGCGATATCGCGTTTTAGGAAGCATTGGAACTCCATTGCTACGATACGTAGACATCTCCAAACGCTATTTCCTAGCATGGAAGTGTCGCATTTACATTCATTTGAAGTGAATACGAGGTATACATGACACTTCGTAATGAATATTATACCTTATCATGAAACATAGAAGAGTGTTGCGATATCGCGTTTTAGGAAGCATTTGAACTCTATTGCTGCGATACGTAGACATCTGCAAACGCTATTTCCTAGCATGGAAGTGTCGCATTTACATTCGTTTGAAGTGAATACGAGATATACATGACACTTCGCAATGAATATTATATCTTATCATGAAACATAGGAATGAGGTGCTATATCGCGTTTCGAGAAGCATTAGAACTCTATTGCTACGATACGTAGACATCTGCAAACGCTATTTCCTAGCATGGAAGTGTCGCATTCACATTCTTTTGAAGTGAATACGAGGTATACATGACACTTCGCAATGAATATTATATCTTATCATGAAACATAGGAATGAGGTGCTGTATCGCGTTTTGAGAAGCACTAGAACTCTATTGCTACGATACGTACACATCTGCAAACGCTATTTCCTAGCATGGAAGTGTCGCATTTACATTCTTTTGAAGTGAATACGAGGTATACATGACACGTCGCAATGAATATTATATCTTATCATGAAACATAAATGTGAGACGCTATATCGCGTTCTAAGAAGCATTAGAACTCTATTGCTACGATACGTAGACATCTGCAAAGGCTATTCCCTAGCATGGAAGGGTCGCATTTACTTTCTTTTGAAGTGAGTACGAGTTATACATAACACTCCATAATGAATATTATATCTTATCATGAAACATAGCAGTGAGATGCGATATCGCGTTTTAAGAAGCATTAGAACTCTATTGCTACGATACGTAGACATCTGCAAACGCTATTTCCTAGCATGGAAGTGTCGCATTTACATTCATTTGAAGCGAATACGAGGTATACATGACACTTCGCTATGAATATTATACCTTATCATGAAACATAGAAGAGTGATGCGATATCGCGTTTTAGGAAGCATTGGAACTCTATTGCTGCGATACGTAGACATCTGCAAACGCTATTTCCTAGCATGGAAGTGTCGCATTTACATTCATTTGAAGTGAATACGAGGTATACATGACACTTCGCAATGAATATTATATCTGATCATGAATCATAGATATGAGATGCGACATCTCGTTTTAAGAAGCATTAGAACTCTATTGCTACGATACGTAGACATCTGCAAACGATATTTCCTAGCATGGAAGTGTCGCATTTACATTCTTTTGATGTGAATACGAGATATACATGACACCTCGCAATGAACATTATATCTTCTCTTGAAACATAGCAGTGAGATGCGATATCGCGTTTTAAGAAGCATTAGAACTCCATTGCTACGATACGTAGACATCTGCAAACAATATTTCCTAGCAAGGAAGTGTCGCATTTACATTCTTGTGAAGTGAAATCGAGGTATACATGACACTTCGCAATGAATATTATACCTTATCATGAAACATAGAAGTGTGATGCGATATGGCATTTTAAGAAGCATTAGGACCCTATTGCTACGATACGTTGACATCTGCAAACCCTACCTCCTAGCATGGAAGTGTTGCATTTACATCCTTTGAAGTGAATACGAGGTATACATGACACTTCGCAATGAATATTATATCTTATCATGAAACATAAAAGTGAGATGCGATATCGCGTTCTAAGAAGCATTAGAACTCTATTGCTACGATACGTAGACATCTGCAAACGCTATTTCCTAGCATGGAAGTGTCGCATTTACATTCATTTGAAGTGAATACGAGGTATACATGACACTCAACAATGAATATTATATCTTATCACGGAACATAGAAATGAAATGAGGCATCTCGTTTTAAGAAGCATTAGAACTCTATTGCTATGATACGTAGACATCTGCAAATGCTATTTCCTAGCATGGAAGTGTCGCATTTACATTCGTTTGAAGTGAATACGAGATATACATGACACTTCGCAATGAATATTATACCTTATCATGAAACATAGAACAGTGATGCGATATCGCGTTTTAGGAAGCATTTGAACTCTATTGCTGCGATACGTAGACATCTGCAAACGCTATTTCCTAGCATGGAAGTGTCGCATTTACATTCGTTTGAAGTGAATACGAGATATACATGACACTTCGCAATGAATATTATATCTTATCATGAAACATAGGAATGAGGTGCTATATCGCGTTTCGAGAAGCACTAGAACTCTATTGCTACGATACGTAGACATCTGCAAACGCTATTTCCTAGCATGGAAGTGTCGCATTCACATTCTTTTGAAGTGAATACGAGGTATACATGACACGTCGCAATGAATGTTATATCTTATCATGAAACATAAATGTGAGATGCGATATCGCGTTCTAAGAAGCATTAGAACTCTATTGCTGCGATACGTAGACATCTGCAAACGGTATTTCCTAGCATGGAAGTGTCGCATTTACATTCGTTTGAAGTGAATACGAAATATACATGACACTTCGCAATGAATATTATATCTTATCATGAAACATAGGAATGAGGTGCTATATCGCGTTTTGAGAAGCACTAGAACTCTATTGCTACGATACGTAGACATCTGCAAACACTATTTCCTAGCATGGAAGTGTCGCATTTACATTCTTTTGATGTGAATACGAGGTGTACATGACACGTCGCAATGAATATTATATCTTATCATGAAACATAAAAGTGAGATGCGATATCGCGTTCTAAGAAGCATTAGAACTCTATTGCTACGATACGTAGACATCTGCAAACGCTATTTCCTAGCATGGAAGTGTCGCATTTACATTCATTTGAAGTGAATACGAGATATACATGACACTTCGCAATGAATATTTTATCTTATCATGAAACATAGGAATGAGGTGCTGTATCGCGTTTTGAGAAGCACTAGAACTCTATTGCTACGATACGTACACATCTGCAAACGCTATTTCCTAGCATGGTAGTGTCGCATTTACATTCTTTTGAAGTGAATACGAGGTATACATTACACGTCGCAATGAATATTATATCTTATCATGAAACATAAATGTGAGACGCTATATCGCGTTCTAAGAAGCATTAGAACTCTATTGCTACGATACGTAGACATCTGCAAAGGCTATTCCCTAGCATGGAAGGGTCGCATTTACTTTCTTTTGAAGTGAGTACGAGGTATACATAACACTCCATAATGAATATTATATCTTATCATGAAACATAGCAGTGAGATGCGATATCGCGTTTTAAGAAGCATTAGAACTCTATTGCTACGATACGTAGACATCTGCAAACGCTATTTCCTAGCATGGAAGTGTCGCATTTACATTCATTTGAAGTGAATACGAGGTATACATGACACTCAACAATGAATATTATATCTTATCACGGAACATAGAAATGAAATGAGGCATCTCGTTTTAAGAAGCATTAGAACTCTATTGCTATGATACGTAGACATCTGCAAATGCTATTTCCTAGCATGGAAGTGTCGCATTTACATTCGTTTGAAGTGAATACGAGATATACATGACACTTCGCAATGAATATTATACCTTATCATGAAACATAGAACAGTGATGCGATATCGCGTTTTAGGAAGCATTGGAACTCTATTGCTACGATACGTAGATATCTCCAAACGCTATTTCCTAGCATGGAAGTGTCGCATTTACATTCATTTGAAGTGAATACGAGGTATACATGACACTTCGTAATGAATATTATACCTTATCATGAAACATAGAAGAGTGTTGCGATATCGCGTTTTAGGAAGCATTTGAACTCTATTGCTGCGATACGTAGACATCTGCAAACGCTATTTCCTAGCATGGAAGTGTCGCATTTACATTCGTTTGAAGTGAATACGAGATACACATGACACTTCGCAATGAATATTATATCTTATCATGAAACATAGGCATGAGGTGCTATATCGCGTTTCGAGAAGCACTAGAACTCTATTGCTACGATACGTAGACATCTGCAAACGCTATTTCCTAGCATGGAAGTGTCGCATTCACATTCTTTTGAAGTGAATACGAGGTATACATGACACTTCGCAATGAATATTATATCTTATCATGAAACATAGGAATGAGGTGCTGTATCGCGTTTTGAGAAGCACTAGAACTCTATTGCTACGATACGTACACATCTGCAAACGCTATTTCCTAGCATGGAAGTGTCGCATTTACATTCTTTTGAAGTGAATACGAGGTATACATGACACGTCGCAATGAATATTATATCTTATCATGAAACATAAATGTGAGACGCTATATCGCGTTCTAAGAAGCATTAGAACTCTATTGCTACGATACGTAGACATCTGCAAAGGCTATTCCCTAGCATGGAAGGGTCGCATTTACATTCATTTGAAGTGAATACGAGATATACATGACACTTCGCAATGAATATTTTATCTTATCATGAAACATAGGAATGAGGTGCTGTATCGCGTTTTGAGAAGCACTAGAACTCTATTGCTACGATACGTACACATCTGCAAACGCTATTTCCTAGCATGGTAGTGTCGCATTTACATTCTTTTGAAGTGAATACGAGGTATACATTACACGTCGCAATGAATATTATATCTTATCATGAAACATAAATGTGAGACGCTATATCGCGTTCTAAGAAGCATTAGAACTCTATTGCTACGATACGTAGACATCTGCAAAGGCTATTCCCTAGCATGGAAGGGTCGCATTTACTTTCTTTTGAAGTGAGTACGAGGTATACATAACACTCCATAATGAATATTATATCTTATCATGAAACATAGCAGTGAGATGCGATATCGCGTTTTAAGAAGCATTAGAACTCTATTGCTACGATACGTAGACATCTGCAAACGCTATTTCCTAGCATGGAAGTGTCGCATTTACATTCATTTGAAGTGAATACGAGGTATACATGACACTCAACAATGAATATTATATCTTATCACGGAACATAGAAATGAAATGAGGCATCTCGTTTTAAGAAGCATTAGAACTCTATTGCTATGATACGTAGACGTCTGCAAATGCTATTTCCTAGCATGGAAGTGTCGCATTTACATTCGTTTGAAGTGAATACGAGATATACATGACACTTCGCAATGAATATTATACCTTATCATGAAACATAGAACAGTGATGCGATATCGCGTTTTAGGAAGCATTGGAACTCTATTGCTACGATACGTAGACATCTCCAAACGCTATTTCCTAGCATGGAAGTGTCGCATTTACATTCATTTGAAGTGAATACGAGGTATACATGACACTTCGTAATGAATATTATACCTTATCATGAAACATAGAAGAGTGTTGCGATATCGCGTTTTAGGAAGCATTTGAACTCTATTGCTGCGATACGTAGACATCTGCAAACGCTATTTCCTAGCATGGAAGTGTCGCATTTACATTCGTTTGAAGTGAATACGAGATACACATGACACTTCGCAATGAATATTATATCTTATCATGAAACATAGGCATGAGGTGCTATATCGCGTTTCGAGAAGCACTAGAACTCTATTGCTACGATACGTAGACATCTGCAAACGCTATTTCCTAGCATGGAAGTGTCGCATTTACATTCTTTTGATGTGAATACGAGGTATACATGACACGTCGCAATGAATATTATATCTTATCATGAAACATAAAAGTGAGATGCGATATCGCGTTCTAAGAAGCATTAGAACTCTATTGCTACGATACGTAGACATCTGCAAACGCTATTTCCTAGCATGGAAGTGTCGCATTTACATTCATTTGAAGTGAATACGAGATATACATGACACTTCGCAATGAATATTTTATCTTATCATGAAACATAGGAATGAGGTGCTGTATCGCGTTTTGAGAAGCACTAGAACTCTATTGCTACGATACGTACACATCTGCAAACGCTATTTCCTAGCATGGAAGTGTCGCATTTACATTCTTTTGAAGTGAATACGAGGTATACATGACACGTCGCAATGAATATTATATCTTATCATGAAACATAAATGTGAGACGCTATATCGCGTTCTAAGAAGCATTAGAACTCTATTGCTACGATACGTAGACATCTGCAAAGGCTATTCCCTAGCATGGAAGGGTCGCATTTACTTTCTTTTGAAGTGAGTACGAGGTATACATAACACTCCATAATGAATATTATATCTTATCATGAAACATAGCAGTGAGATGCGATATCGCGTTTTAAGAAGCATTAGAACTCTATTGCTACGATACGTAGACATCTGCAAACGCTATTTCCTAGCATGGAAGTGTCGCATTTACATTCATTTGAAGCGAATACGAGGTATACATGACACTTCGCTATGAATATTATACCTTATCATGAAACATAGAAGAGTGATGCGATATCGCGTTTTAGGAAGCATTGGAACTCTATTGCTGCGATACGTAGACATCTGCAAACGCTATTTCCTAGCATGGAAGTGTCGCATTTACATTCATTTGAAGTGAATACGAGGTATACATGACACTTCGCAATGAATATTATACCTTATCGTGAAACATAGGAGGGAGATGCGATATCGCGTTTTAGGAAGCATTGGAACTCTATTGCTGCGATACGTAGTCATCTGGAAACGCTATTTCCTAGCAAGGAAGTGTCGCATTTACATCCTTTTGAAGTGAATACGAGGTATACATGACACTTCGCAATGAATATTATATCTGATCATGAAACATAGATATGAGATGCGACATCTCGTTTTAAGAAGCATTAGAACTCTATTGCTACGATACGTAGACATCTGCAAACGATATTTCCTAGCATGGAAGTGTCGCATTTACATTCTTTTGATGTGAATACGAGATTATACATGACACTTCGCAATGAAAATTATATCTTCTCTTGAAACATAGCAGTGAGATGCGATATCGCGTTTTAAGAAGCATTAGAACTCCATTGCTACGATACGTAGTCATCTGGAAACGCTATTTCCTAGCAAGGAAGTGTCGCATTTACATTCTTTTGAAGTGAATACGAGGTATACATGACACTTCGCAATGAATATTATATCTTATCATGAAATATAAAAGTGAGATGCGATATCGCGTTCTAAGAAGCATTAGAACTCTATTGCTACGATACGTAGACATCTGCAAAGGCTATTCCCTAGCATGGAAGGGTCGCATTTACATTCTTTTGAAGTGAGTACGAGGTATACATGACACTTCGCAATGAATATTATATCTTATCATGAAACATAGGAATGAGGTGCTATATCGCGTTTTGAGAAGCATTAGAACTCTATTGCCTATATACGTAGACATCTGCAAACTCTATTTCCTAGCAAGGAAATTTCGCACTTACATTCCACTGAAGTGAATACGAGGTATACATAACATTACACAATGAATATTATATCTTATTACGAAACATAGATATGAAATACGACATCTCGTTTTAAGAAGCATTAGTACTCTATTGCTGTGATACGTAGACATCTGCAAACAATATTTCCTAGCAAGGAAGTGTCGCATTTACATTCTTGTGAAGTGAAAACGAGGTATACATGACATTTCGCAATGAATATTATATCTTATCATGAAACATAAATGTGAGACGCGATATCGCGTTCTAAGAAGCATTTGAACTCTATTGCTACGATACGTAGACATCTGCAAAGGCTATTCCCTAGCATGGAAGGGTCGCATTTACTTTCTTTTGAAGTGAGTACGAGGTATACATAACACTCCATAATGAATATTATATCTTATCATGAAACATAGCAGTGAGATACGATATCGCGTTTTAAGAAGCATTAGAACTCTATTGCTACGATACGTAGACATCTGCAAACGCTATTTCCTAGCATGGAAGTGTCGCATTTACATTCATTTGAAGCGAATACGAGGTATACATGACACGTCGCTATGAATATTATACCTTATCATGAAACATAGAAGAGTGATGCGATATCGCGTTTTAGGAAGCATTGGAACTCTATTGCTGCGATACGTAGACATCTGCAAACGCTATTTCCTAGCATGGAAGTGTCGCATTTACATTCATTTGAAGTGAATACGAGGTATACATGACACTTCGCAATGAATATTATACCTTATCATGAAACATAGGAGGGAGATGCGATATCGCGTTTTAGGAAGCATTGGAACTCTATTGCTGCGATACGTAGTCATCTGGAAACGCTATTTCCTAGCAAGGAAGTGTCGCATTTACATCCTTTTGAAGTGAATACGAGGTATACATGACACTTCGCAATGAATATTATATCTGATCATGAAACATAGATATGAGATGCGACATCTCGTTTTAAGAAGCTTTAGAACTCTATTGCTACGATACGTAGACATCTGCAAACGATATTTCCTAGCATGGAAGTGTCGCATTTACATTCTTGTGAAGTGAAAACGAGGTATACATGACACTTCGCAATGAATATTATATCTTATCATGAAACATAGAAGTGTGATGCGATATCGCATTTTAAGAAGTATTAGAACCCTATTGCTACGATACGTAGACACCTGCAAACGCTACTTCCTAGCATGGAAGTGTCGCATTTACATTCTTTTGAAGTGAATACGAGGTATGCATGACACTTCGCAATGAATATTATATCTTATCATGAAACATAGAAGTGAGATGCGATATGGCATTTTAAGAATCATTAGAACTCTATTGTTTCGACACGTAGTCATCTGGAAACGCTATTTCCTAGCAAGGAAGTGTCGCATTTACATCCTTGTGACGTGAGTACGAGGTATACATGACACTTCGCAATGAATATTATATCTTATCATGAAACATAAATGTGAGATGCGATATCGCGTTCTAAGAAGCATTAGAACTCTATTGCTACGATACGTAGACATCTGCAAAGGCTATTCCCTAGCATGGAAGGGTCGCATTTACTTTCTTTTGAAGTGAGTACGAGGTATACATAACACTCCATAATGAATATTATATCTTATCATGAAACATAGCAGTGAGATGCTATATCACGATTTAAGAAGCATTAGAACACTATTGCTTCGATACGTAGACATCTGCAAACGCTACATCCTAGCAAGGAAGTGTTGCACTTACATTGTTTTGAAGTCTATGCGAGGTATACATGACACTTCGCAATGAATATTATATCTTATCGTGAAACATAGAAGTGAGATGCGATATCGCGTTTTAAGAAGCATTAGAATTCTATTGCTACGATGCTTAGACATCTGCAGACGCTACTTCCAAGCAACGGAGTGTCGCATTTACAATCTTTTGAAGTGTATGCGAGGTATAAGTGACACTTCGCAATGAGTATTATAACTTATAATGAAACATAGAAATGAGATGCGATATCGCGGTCTAAGAAGCATTACAACTCTATTGCTTCGATACGTAGACATCTGGAAACGCATTTCCTAGCAAGGAAGTGTGGCATTTACATTATTTTAAATTGTAGACGTGGTGTACATAACACTTCGTAATTAATATATCTTATCATGATTCTAAGAACTGAGATGCGACTTCGCGTTCTAAGAAGCACTAGAACTTCGTTGCTTCGATTCGTAGACATCTGGAAACGCATGTCCTAGCAAGGTAGTGTGGCATTTACATTCTTTTGAAGTGAATACAAAGTATACAAGACACTTCGCAATGAATATTATATCTTATCATCAGACATAGTAATGAGATGCGATATCGCGTTTTGAGAAGCGTTAGAACTCTATTGCTACGATACAGAGACCTCTGCGAACGCTACTTCCTAGAAAGGAAGTGTCGCATTTACATTCTTTAGAAGTGAAGTGGAGGTGTACGTGACACTTCGCAATGAATGTTATACCTTATCATGAAACATAGAAGTGAGATGCTAAATCGCGTTTTAAGCAGTATTAGAACTCTATTGCTACGATACGTAGACATATGCAAACGCTATTTCCTAGCATGCAAGTGTCGCATTTACATTCTTCTGAAGTAAATACGAGACATATATGACACTTCGCAATGAATATTATTACTTATCATGAAACATAGAAATGAGATGCGATATCGTGTTTTAAGAAGCTTTAGAACTCTATTGCTTCGATACGTAGACATTTGTAAACGTTATTACCTAGCAAGGAAGTGTCGCATTTACATTCGTTTGGTGGGAATACGAGGTATACATGACAATTCGCAATGAATATTATATCTGATCATGTAACATAGAAGAGAGATGCGATTTCGCGTTTTAAGTAGCATTAGAACTCTATGGCCTCAATGCGGAGACATCTGCAAACGCTATTTCCTATCATGGAAGTGTCGCACTTACGTTCTTTTGAAGTGAATACGAGGTATACATGACACTTCGCAATGAATATTATTACTTATCATGAAACATAGAAATGAGATTCGATATCGCGTATTAAGAAGCATTAGAACTCTATTGCCTCGACGCGTAGACATCTGCAGACGCTATTTCCTAGCATGGAAGTGTCGCATTTACATTCTTTTGAAGTGATTACGAGGTATACCTGACACTTCGCGATGAATATTATATCTTATCACGAAACATATAAGTGAGATCCGATATCGCGATTTAAGTAGCATTACACCTCTATTGCTACGATACGTAGACATCTGAATACGCCATTTCCTAAGAGGGAAGTGTCGCATTTACATTCGTTAGGAGGGAATACGAGGTTACATGACACTTCGCAATGAATATTATATCTTATCATGAAGCATAGAAATGAGATGCGATATGTCGTTTTGAGAAGCATTAGGACTCCATTGCTCCGATACGTAGTCATCTGCAAACGTTATTTCCTAGCAAGGAAGATTCGCATTTACATTCTTTTGAAGTGAATACGAGGTATATATGACACTTCGCAATGAACATTATATCTTATCATGAAACATAGAAGTGAGATGCGATATCGCGTTTTAAGAAGCATTAGAACTCTATTGCCTCGACGCGTAGACATCTGCAGACGCTATTTCCTAGCATGGAAGTGTCGCATTTACATCCTCTTGAAGTGAATACAAGGTGTACATGACACTCCGCAATGAGTATTATATCTTATCAGGAAACTTAGAAATGAGATGCGATATCGCGTTTTGAGAAGCATTAGAACACTATTGCTACGATACGTAGACATCTGCAATCGCTATTTCCTAGCAACCAATAGTCGCATTTACATTCTTTTGAAGCGAATTCGAGGTTTACGTGACACTTCGGAATGAATATTATAACTTATCACGAAACATAGAAATGAGATGCGATATCGCGATCTAAGAAGCATTAGAACTCTATTGCTACGATACGTAGGCATCTGCAAACGCTATGCCCAAGCAAGGAATAGTCACATTTACATTCTTTTGATGTGAATACGAGGTATACATGACACTTCGCAATGAATATTATATCTTATCATGAAACATAGAAGTGAGATGCGATATCGCGTTATAAGAAGCATTAGAACTCTATTGCCTCGACGCGTAGACATCTGCAGACGCTATTTCCTAGCATGGAAGTGTCGCATTTACATTCTTTTGAAGTGAATACGAGGTGTACATGACAATCCGCAATGAATATTATATCTTATCAGGAAACTTAGATATGAGATGCGATATCGCGTTTTGAGAATCATTAGAACACTATTGCTATGATACGTAGACATCTGCAATCGCTATTTCCTAGCAACCAATAGTCGCATTTACATTCTTTTGAAGTGAATTCGCGGTTTACATGACACTACGGAATGAATATTATAACATATCACGAAACGTAGAAATGAGATGCGATATCGCGATTTAAGTAGCATTAGAACTCTATTGCTACGATACGTAGGCATCTGAATACGCCATTTCCTAGCAAGGAAGTGTCGCATTTACATTCGTTTGGAGGGAATACGGGGTGTACATGACACTTCGCAATGAATATTATATCTTATCGTGAAACATAGAAGTGAGATGCGATATCGCGTTTTAAGAAGCATTAGAACTCTATTGCCTCGACGCGTAGATATCTGCAGACGCTATTTCCTAGCATGGAAGTGTCGCATTTACATTCATTTGAAGTGAATACGAGGTATACCTGACACTTCGCGATGAATATTATATCTTATCACGAAACATATAAATGAGATGCGATATCGCGATTTAAGTAGCATTAGAACCCTATTGCTGCGATACGTAGACATCTGAATACGCCATTTCCTAGCAAGGAAGTGTCGCATTTACATTCTTATGAAGTGTATACGAGGTATACATGACACTTCGGAATGGATATTATATCTTGTCATGTAACATAGAAGTGAGGTGCGATATCGCGTTTTAAGAAGCATTAGAACCCTATTGCCTCGATGCGGAGATATCTGCAAACGCTATTTCCTAGGATGGAAGTGTCACATTTACATTCTTTTGAAGTGAATTCGAAGTATACATGACACTTCGGAATGAATATTATAACTTATCACGAAACATAGAAATGAGATGCGATATCGCGATCTAAGAAGCATTAGAATTCTATTGCTACAATACGTAGGCATCTGCAAACGCTATTTCCTAGCAAGGAGTAGTCGCATTTGCATTCCTTTGAAGTGAATACGAGGTATACATGACACTTCGCAATGAATATTACATCTTATCACGAAACATAGAAATGAGATGCGATATCGCGAATTAAGTAGCATTAGAACTCTATTGCTACGATACGTAGACATCTGCGAACGCTATTTCCTAGCAAGCAATAGTCGCATTTACATTCTTTTGAAGTGAATACGAGGTATGCATGACACTTCGCAATGAATACTATATCTTATCACGAAACATAGAAATGAGATGCGATATCGCGAATTAAGTAGCATTAGAACTCTATTGCTACGATACGTAGACATCTGCAATCGCTATTTCCTAGCATGGAAGTGTCGCACTTACATTCATTTGAAGTGAATACGAGGTATACATGACACTTCGCAATGAATATTATATCTTATCATGAAGCATAGAAATGAGATGCGATATCGCGTTTTGAGAAGCATTAGAACTCTATTGCTACGATACGTAGACATCTGCAAACGCTATTTCCTAGCATGGAAGTGTCGCATTTACATTCATTTGAAGTGAATACGAGGTATACATGACACTCAACAATGAATATTATATCTTATCACGGAACATAGAAATGAAATGAGGCATCTCGTTTTAAGAAGCATTAGAACTCTATTGCTATGATACGTAGACATCTGCAAATGCTATTTCCTAGCATGGAAGTGTCGCATTTACATTCGTTTGAAGTGAATACGAGATATACATGACACTTCGCAATGAATATTATACCTTATCATGAAACATAGGAGGGAGATGCGATATCGCGTTTTAGGAAGCATTGGAACTCTATTGCTGCGATACGTAGTCATCTGGAAACGCTATTTCCTAGCGAGGAAGTGTCGCATTTACATCCTTTTGAAGTGAATACGAGGTATACATGACACTTCGCAATGAATATTATATCTGATCATGAAACATAGATATGAGATGCGACATCTCGTTTTAAGAAGCATTAGAACTCTATTGCTACGATACGTAGACATCTGCAAACGCTATTTCCTAGCATGGAAGTGTCGCATTTACATTCATTTGAAGTGAATACGAGGTATACATGACACTCAACAATGAATATTATATCTTATCACGGAACATAGAAATGAAATGAGGCATCTCGTCTTAAGAAGCATTAGAACTCTATTGCTATGATACGTAGACATCTGCAAATGCTATTTCCTAGCATGGAAGTGTCGCATTTACATTCGTTTGAAGTGAATACGAGATATACATGACACTTCGCAATGAATATTATACCTTATCATGAAACATAGAACAGTGATGCGATATCGCGTTTTAGGAAGCATTGGAACTCTATTGCTACGATACGTAGACATCTCCAAACGCTATTTCCTAGCATGGAAGTGTCGCATTTACATTCATTTGAAGTGAATACGAGGTATACATGACACTTCGTAATGAATATTATACCTTATCATGAAACATAGAAGAGTGTTGCGATATCGCGTTTTAGGAAGCATTTGAACTCTATTGCTGCGATACGTAGACATCTGCAAACGCTATTTCCTAGCATGGAAGTGTCGCATTTACATTCGTTTGAAGTGAATACGAGATATACATGACACTTCGCAATGAATATTATATCTTATCATGAAACATAGGAATGAGGTGCTATATCGCGTTTCGAGAAGCATTAGAACTCTATTGCTACGATACGTAGACATCTGCAAACGCTATTTCCTAGCATGGAAGTGTCGCATTCACATTCTTTTGAAGTGAATACGAGGTATACATGACACTTCGCAATGAATATTATATCTTATCATGAAACATAGGAATGAGGTGCTGTATCGCGTTTTGAGAAGCACTAGAACTCTATTGCTACGATACGTACACATCTGCAAACGCTATTTCCTAGCATGGAAGTGTCGCATTTACATTCTTTTGAAGTGAATACGAGGTATACATGACACGTCGCAATGAATATTATATCTTATCATGAAACATAAATGTGAGACGCTATATCGCGTTCTAAGAAGCATTAGAACTCTATTGCTACGATACGTAGACATCTGCAAAGGCTATTCCCTAGCATGGAAGGGTCGCATTTACTTTCTTTTGAAGTGAGTACGAGTTACACATAACACTCCATAATGAATATTATATCTTATCATGAAACATAGCAGTGAGATGCGATATCGCGTTTTAAGAAGCATTAGAACTCTATTGCTACGATACGAAGACATCTGCAAACGCTATTTCCTAGCATGGAAGTGTCGCATTTACATTCATTTGAAGCGAATACGAGGTATACATGACACTTCGCTATGAATATTATACCTTATCATGAAACATAGAAGAGTGATGCGATATCGCGTTTTAGGAAGCATTGGAACTCTATTGCTGCGATACGTAGACATCTGCAAACGCTATTTCCTAGCATGGAAGTGTCGCATTTACATTCATTTGAAGTGAATACGAGGTATACATGACACTTCGCAATGAATATTATATCTGATCATGAATCATAGATATGAGATGCGACATCTCGTTTTAAGAAGCATTAGAACTCTATTGCTACGATACGTTGACATCTGCAAACGATATTTCCTAGCATGGAAGTGTCGCATTTACATTCTTTTGATGTGAATACGAGATATACATGACACCTCGCAATGAACATTATATCTTCTCTTGAAACATAGCAGTGAGATGCGATATCGCGTTTTAAGAAGCATTAGAACTCCATTGCTACGATACGTAGACATCTGCAAACAATATTTCCTAGCAAGGAAGTGTCGCATTTACATTCTTGTGAAGTGAAATCGAGGTATACATGACACTTCGCAATGAATATTATACCTTATCATGAAACATAGAAGTGTGATGCGATATGGCATTTTAAGAAGCATTAGGACCCTATTGCTACGATACGTTGACATCTGCAAACCCTACCTCCTAGCATGGAAGTGTTGCATTTACATCCTTTGAAGTGAATACGAGGTATACATGACACTTCGCAATGAATATTATATCTTATCATGAAACATAAAAGTGAGATGCGATATCGCGTTCTAAGAAGCATTAGAACTCTATTGCTACGATACGTAGACATCTGCAAACGCTATTTCCTAGCATGGAAGTGTCGCATTTACATTCATTTGAAGTGAATACGAGGTATACATGACACTCAACAATGAATATTATATCTTATCACGGAACATAGAAATGAAATGAGGCATCTCGTTTTAAGAAGCATTAGAACTCTATTGCTATGATACGTAGACATCTGCAAATGCTATTTCCTAGCATGGAAGTGTCGCATTTACATTCGTTTGAAGTGAATACGAGATATACATGACACTTCGCAATGAATATTATACCTTATCATGAAACATAGAACAGTGATGCGATATCGCGTTTTAGGAAGCATTTGAACTCTATTGCTGCGATACGTAGACATCTGCAAACGCTATTTCCTAGCATGGAAGTGTCGCATTTACATTCGTTTGAAGTGAATACGAGATATACATGACACTTCGCAATGAATATTATATCTTATCATGAAACATAGGAATGAGGTGCTATATCGCGTTTCGAGAAGCACTAGAACTCTATTGCTACGATACGTAGACATCTGCAAACGCTATTTCCTAGCATGGAAGTGTCGCATTCACATTCTTTTGAAGTAAATACGAGGTATACATGACACGTCGCAATGAATGTTATATCTTATCATGAAACATAAATGTGAGATGCGATATCGCGTTCTAAGAAGCATTAGAACTCTATTGCTGCGATACGTAGACATCTGCAAACGGTATTTCCTAGCATGGAAGTGTCGCATTTACATTCGTTTGAAGTGAATACGAAATATACATGACACTTCGCAATGAATATTATATCTTATCATGAAACATAGGAATGAGGTGCTATATCGCGTTTTGAGAAGCACTAGAACTCTATTGCTACGATACGTAGACATCTGCAAACACTATTTCCTAGCATGGAAGTGTCGCATTTACATTCTTTTGATGTGAATACGAGGTGTACATGACACGTCGCAATGAATATTATATCTTATCATGAAACATAAAAGTGAGATGCGATATCGCGTTCTAAGAAGCATTAGAACTCTATTGCTACGATACGTAGACATCTGCAAACGCTATTTCCTAGCATGGAAGTGTCGCATTTACATTCATTTGAAGTGAATACGAGATATACATGACACTTCGCAATGAATATTTTATCTTATCATGAAACATAGGAATGAGGTGCTGTATCGCGTTTTGAGAAGCACTAGAACTCTATTGCTACGATACGTACACATCTGCAAACGCTATTTCCTAGCATGGTAGTGTCGCATTTACATTCTTTTGAAGTGAATACGAGGTATACATTACACGTCGCAATGAATATTATATCTTATCATGAAACATAAATGTGAGACGCTATATCGCGTTCTAAGAAGCATTAGAACTCTATTGCTACGATACGTAGACATCTGCAAAGGCTATTCCCTAGCATGGAAGGGTCGCATTTACTTTCTTTTGAAGTGAGTACGAGGTATACATAACACTCCATAATGAATATTATATCTTATCATGAAACATAGCAGTGAGATGCGATATCGCGTTTTAAGAAGCATTAGAACTCTATTGCTACGATACGTAGACATCTGCAAACGCTATTTCCTAGCATGGAAGTGTCGCATTTACATTCATTTGAAGTGAATACGAGGTATACATGACACTCAACAATGAATATTATATCTTATCACGGAACATAGAAATGAAATGAGGCATCTCGTTTTAAGAAGCATTAGAACTCTATTGCTATGATACGTAGACATCTGCAAATGCTATTTCCTAGCATGGAAGTGTCGCATTTACATTCGTTTGAAGTGAATACGAGATATACATGACACTTCGCAATGAATATTATACCTTATCATGAAACATAGAACAGTGATGCGATATCGCGTTTTAGGAAGCATTGGAACTCTATTGCTACGATACGTAGACATCTCCAAACGCTATTTCCTAGCATGGAAGTGTCGCATTTACATTCATTTGAAGTGAATACGAGGTATACATGACACTTCGTAATGAATATTATACCTTATCATGAAACATAGAAGAGTGTTGCGATATCGCGTTTTAGGAAGCATTTGAACTCTATTGCTGCGATACGTAGACATCTGCAAACGCTATTTCCTAGCATGGAAGTGTCGCATTTACATTCGTTTGAAGTGAATACGAGATACACATGACACTTCGCAATGAATATTATATCTTATCATGAAACATAGGCATGAGGTGCTATATCGCGTTTCGAGAAGCACTAGAACTCTATTGCTACGATACGTAGACATCTGCAAACGCTATTTCCTAGCATGGAAGTGTCGCATTCACATTCTTTTGAAGTGAATACGAGGTATACATGACACTTCGCAATGAATATTATATCTTATCATGAAACATAGGAATGAGGTGCTGTATCGCGTTTTGAGAAGCACTAGAACTCTATTGCTACGATACGTACACATCTGCAAACGCTATTTCCTAGCATGGAAGTGTCGCATTTACATTCTTTTGAAGTGAATACGAGGTATACATGACACGTCGCAATGAATATTATATCTTATCATGAAACATAAATGTGAGACGCTATATCGCGTTCTAAGAAGCATTAGAACTCTATTGCTACGATACGTAGACATCTGCAAAGGCTATTCCCTAGCATGGAAGGGTCGCATTTACATTCATTTGAAGTGAATACGAGATATACATGACACTTCGCAATGAATATTTTATCTTATCATGAAACATAGGAATGAGGTGCTGTATCGCGTTTTGAGAAGCACTAGAACTCTATTGCTACGATACGTACACATCTGCAAACGCTATTTCCTAGCATGGTAGTGTCGCATTTACATTCTTTTGAAGTGAATACGAGGTATACATTACACGTCGCAATGAATATTATATCTTATCATGAAACATAAATGTGAGACGCTATATCGCGTTCTAAGAAGCATTAGAACTCTATTGCTACGATACGTAGACATCTGCAAAGGCTATTCCCTAGCATGGAAGGGTCGCATTTACTTTCTTTTGAAGTGAGTACGAGGTATACATAACACTCCATAATGAATATTATATCTTATCATGAAACATAGCAGTGAGATGCGATATCGCGTTTTAAGAAGCATTAGAACTCTATTGCTACGATACGTAGACATCTGCAAACGCTATTTCCTAGCATGGAAGTGCCGCATTTACATTCATTTGAAGTGAATACGAGGTATACATGACACTCAACAATGAATATTATATCTTATCACGGAACATAGAAATGAAATGAGGCATCTCGTTTTAAGAAGCATTAGAACTCTATTGCTATGATACGTAGACGTCTGCAAATGCTATTTCCTAGCATGGAAGTGTCGCATTTACATTCGTTTGAAGTGAATACGAGATATACATGACACTTCGCAATGAATATTATACCTTATCATGAAACATAGAACAGTGATGCGATATCGCGTTTTAGGAAGCATTGGAACTCTATTGCTACGATACGTAGACATCTCCAAACGCTATTTCCTAGCATGGAAGTGTCGCATTTACATTCATTTGAAGTGAATACGAGGTATACATGACACTTCGTAATGAATATTATACCTTATCATGAAACATAGAAGAGTGTTGCGATATCGCGTTTTAGGAAGCATTTGAACTCTATTGCTGCGATACGTAGACATCTGCAAACGCTATTTCCTAGCATGGAAGTGTCGCATTTACATTCGTTTGAAGTGAATACGAGATACACATGACACTTCGCAATGAATATTATATCTCATCATGAAACATAGGCATGAGGTGCTATATCGCGTTTCGAGAAGCACTAGAACTCTATTGCTACGATACGTAGACATCTGCAAACGCTATTTCCTAGCATGGAAGTGTCGCATTTACATTCTTTTGATGTGAATACGAGGTATACATGACACGTCGCAATGAATATTATATCTTATCATGAAACATAAAAGTGAGATGCGATATCGCGTTCTAAGAAGCATTAGAACTCTATTGCTACGATAGGTAGACATCTGCAAACGCTATTTCCTAGCATGGAAGTGTCGCATTTACATTCATTTGAAGTGAATACGAGATATACATGACACTTCGCAATGAATATTTTATCTTATCATGAAACATAGGAATGAGGTGCTGTATCGCGTTTTGAGAAGCACTAGAACTCTATTGCTACGATACGTACACATCTGCAAACGCTATTTCCTAGCATGGAAGTGTCGCATTTACATTCTTTTGAAGTGAATACGAGGTATACATGACACGTCGCAATGAAAATTATATCTTATCATGAAACATAAATGTGAGACGCTATATCGCGTTCTAAGAAGCATTAGAACTCTATTGCTACGATACGTAGACATCTGCAAAGGCTATTCCCTAGCATGGAAGGGTCGCATTTACTTTCTTTTGAAGTGAGTACGAGGTATACATAACACTCCATAATGAATATTATATCTTATCATGAAACATAGCAGTGAGATGCGATATCGCGTTTTAAGAAGCATTAGAACTCTATTGCTACGATACGTAGACATCTGCAAACGCTATTTCCTAGCATGGAAGTGTCGCATTTACATTCATTTGAAGCGAATACGAGGTATACATGACACTTCGCTATGAATATTATACCTTATCATGAAACATAGAAGAGTGATGCGATATCGCGTTTTAGGAAGCATTGGAACTCTATTGCTGCGATACGTAGACATCTGCAAACGCTATTTCCTAGCATGGAAGTGTCGCATTTACATTCATTTGAAGTGAATACGAGGTATACATGACACTTCGCAATGAATATTATACCTTATCGTGAAACATAGGAGGGAGATGCGATATCGCGTTTTAGGAAGCATTGGAACTCTATTGCTGCGATACGTAGTCATCTGGAAACGCTATTTCCTAGCAAGGAAGTGTCGCATTTACATCCTTTTGAAGTGAATACGAGGTATACATGACACTTCGCAATGAATATTATATCTGATCATGAAACATAGATATGAGATGCGACATCTCGTTTTAAGAAGCATTAGAACTCTATTGCTACGATACGTAGACATCTGCAAACGATATTTCCTAGCATGGAAGTGTCGCATTTACATTCTTTTGATGTGAATACGAGATATACATGACACTTCGCAATGAACATTATATCTTCTCTTGAAACATAGCAGTGAGATGCGATATCGCGTTTTAAGAAGCATTAGAACTCCATTGCTACGATACGTAGTCATCTGGAAACGCTATTTCCTAGCAAGGAAGTGTCGCATTTACATTCTTTTGAAGTGAATACGAGGTATACATGACACTTCGCAATGAATATTATATCTTATCATGAAATATAAAAGTGAGATGCGATATCGCGTTCTAAGAAGCATTAGAACTCTATTGCTACGATACGTAGACATCTGCAAAGGCTATTCCCTAGCATGGAAGGGTCGCATTTACATTCTTTTGAAGTGAGTACGAGGTATACATGACACTTCGCAATGAATATTATATCTTATCATGAAACATAGGAATGAGGTGCTATATCGCGTTTTGAGAAGCATTAGAACTCTATTGCCTATATACGTAGACATCTGCAAACTCTATTTCCTAGCAAGGAAATTTCGCACTTACATTCCACTGAAGTGAATACGAGGTATACATAACATTACACAATGAATATTATATCTTATTACGAAACATAGATATGAAATACGACATCTCGTTTTAAGAAGCATTAGTACTCTATTGCTGTGATACGTAGACATCTGCAAACAATATTTCCTAGCAAGGAAGTGTCGCATTTACATTCTTGTGAAGTGAAAACGAGGTATACATGACATTTCGCAATGAATATTATATCTTATCATGAAACATAAATGTGAGACGCGATATCGCGTTCTAAGAAGCATTTGAACTCTATTGCTACGATACGTAGACATCTGCAAAGGCTATTCCCTAGCATGGAAGGGTCGCATTTACTTTCTTTTGAAGTGAGTACGAGGTATACATAACACTCCATAATGAATATTATATCTTATCATGAAACATAGCAGTGAGATACGATATCGCGTTTTAAGAAGCATTAGAACTCTATTGCTACGATACGTAGACATCTGCAAACGCTATTTCCTAGCATGGAAGTGTCGCATTTACATTCATTTGAAGCGAATACGAGGTATACATGACACGTCGCTATGAATATTATACCTTATCATGAAACATAGAAGAGTGATGCGATATCGCGTTTTAGGAAGCATTGGAACTCTATTGCTGCGATACGTAGACATCTGCAAACGCTATTTCCTAGCATGGAAGTGTCGCATTTACATTCATTTGAAGTGAATACGAGGTATACATGACACTTCGCAATGAATATTATACCTTATCATGAAACATAGGAGGGAGATGCGATATCGCGTTTTAGGAAGCATTGGAACTCTATTGCTGCGATACGTAGTCATCTGGAAACGCTATTTCCTAGCAAGGAAGTGTCGCATTTACATCCTTTTGAAGTGAATACGAGGTATACATGACACTTCGCAATGAATATTATATCTGATCATGAAACATAGATATGAGATGCGACATCTCGTTTTAAGAAGCTTTAGAACTCTATTGCTACGATACGTAGACATCTGCAAAGGCTATTCCCTAGCATGGAAGGGTCGCATTTACTTTCTTTTGAAGTGAGTACGAGGTATACATAACACTCCATAATGAATATTATATCTTATCATGAAACATAGCAGTGAGATGCTATATCACGATTTAAGAAGCATTAGAACACTATTGCTTCGATACGTAGACATCTGCAAACGCTACATCCTAGCAAGGAAGTGTTGCACTTACATTGTTTTGAAGTCTATGCGAGGTATACATGACACTTCGCAATGAATATTATATCTTATCGTGAAACATAGAAGTGAGATGCGATATCGCGTTTTAAGAAGCATTAGAATTCTATTGCTACGATGCTTAGACATCTGCAGACGCTACTTCCAAGCAACGGAGTGTCGCATTTACAATCTTTTGAAGTGTATGCGAGGTATAAGTGACACTTCGCAATGAGTATTATAACTTATAATGAAACATAGAAATGAGATGCGATATCGCGGTCTAAGAAGCATTACAACTCTATTGCTTCGATACGTAGACATCTGGAAACGCATTTCCTAGCAAGGAAGTGTGGCATTTACATTATTTTAAATTGTAGACGTGGTGTACATAACACTTCGTAATTAATATATCTTATCATGATTCTAAGAACTGAGATGCGACTTCGCGTTCTAAGAAGCACTAGAACTTCGTTGCTTCGATTCGTAGACATCTGGAAACGCATGTCCTAGCAAGGTAGTGTGGCATTTACATTCTTTTGAAGTGAATACAAAGTATACAAGACACTTCGCAATGAATATTATATCTTATCATCAGACATAGTAATGAGATGCGATATCGCGTTTTGAGAAGCGTTAGAACTCTATTGCTACGATACAGAGACCTCTGCGAACGCTACTTCCTAGAAAGGAAGTGTCGCATTTACATTCTTTAGAAGTGAAGTGGAGGTGTACGTGACACTTCGCAATGAATGTTATACCTTATCATGAAACATAGAAGTGAGATGCGAAATCGCGTTTTAAGCAGTATTAGAACTCTATTGCTACGATACGTAGACATATGCAAACGCTATTTCCTAGCATGCAAGTGTCGCATTTACATTCTTCTGAAGTAAATACGAGACATATATGACACTTCGCAATGAATATTATTACTTATCATGAAACATAGAAATGAGATGCGATATCGTGTTTTAAGAAGCTTTAGAACTCTATTGCTTCGATACGTAGACATTTGTAAACGTTATTACCTAGCAAGGAAGTGTCGCATTTACATTCGTTTGGTGGGAATACGAGGTATACATGACAATTCGCAATGAATATTATATCTGATCATGTAACATAGAAGAGAGATGCGATTTCGCGTTTTAAGTAGCATTAGAACTCTATGGCCTCAATGCGGAGACATCTGCAAACGCTATTTCCTATCATGGAAGTGTCGCACTTACGTTCTTTTGAAGTGAATACGAGGTATACATGACACTTCGCAATGAATATTATTACTTATCATGAAACATAGAAATGAGATTCGATATCGCGTATTAAGAAGCATTAGAACTCTATTGCCTCGACGCGTAGACATCTGCAGACGCTATTTCCTAGCATGGAAGTGTCGCATTTACATTCTTTTGAAGTGATTACGAGGTATACCTGACACTTCGCGATGAATATTATATCTTATCACGAAACATATAAGTGAGATCCGATATCGCGATTTAAGTAGCATTACACCTCTATTGCTACGATACGTAGACATCTGAATACGCCATTTCCTAAGAGGGAAGTGTCGCATTTACATTCGTTAGGAGGGAATACGAGGTTACATGACACTTCGCAATGAATATTATATCTTATCATGAAGCATAGAAATGAGATGCGATATGTCGTTTGAGAAGCATTAGGACTCCATTGCTCCGATACGTAGTCATCTGCAAACGTTATTTCCTAGCAAGGAAGATTCGCATTTACATTCTTTTGAAGTGAATACGAGGTATATATGACACTTCGCAATGAACATTATATCTTATCATGAAACATAGAAGTGAGATGCGATATCGCGTTTTAAGAAGCATTAGAACTCTATTGCCTCGACGCGTAGACATCTGCAGACGCTATTTCCTAGCATGGAAGTGTCGCATTTACATCCTTTTGAAGTGAATACAAGGTGTACATGACACTCCGCAATGAGTATTATATCTTATCAGGAAACTTAGAAATGAGATGCGATATCGCGTTTTGAGAAGCATTAGAACACTATTGCTACGATACGTAGACATCTGCAATCGCTATTTCCTAGCAAACCAATAGTCGCATTTACATTCTTTTGAAGCGAATTCGAGGTTTACGTGACACTTCGGAATGAATATTATAACTTATCACGAAACATAGAAATGAGATGCGATATCGCGATCTAAGAAGCATTAGAAACTCTATTGCTACGATACGTAGGCATCTGCAAACGCTATGCCAAGCAAGGAATAGTCACATTTACATTCTTTTGATGTGAATACGAGGTATACATGACACTTCGCAATGAATATTATATCTTATCATGAAACATAGAAGTGAGATGCGATATCGCGTTATAAGAAGCATTAGAACTCTATTGCCTCGACGCGTAGACATCTGCAGGACGCTATTTCCTAGCATGGAAGTGTCGCATTTACATTCTTTTGAAGTGAATACGAGGTGTACATGACAATCCGCAATGAATATTATATCTTATCAGGGAAACTTAGATATGAGATGCGATATCGCGTTTTGAGAATCATTAGAACACTATTGCTATGATCCGTAGACATCTGCAATCGCTATTTCCTAGCAACCAATAGTCGCATTTACATTCTTTTGAAGTGAATTCGCGGTTTACATGACACTACGGAATGAATATTATAACATATCACGAAACGTAGAAATGAGATGCGATATCGCGATTTAAGTAGCATTAGAACTCTATTGCTACGATACGTAGGCATCTGAATACGCCATTTCCTAGCAAGGAAGTGTCGCATTTACATTCGTTTGGAGGGAATACGGGGTGTACATGACACTTCGCAATGAATATTATATCTTATCATGAAACATAGAAGTGAGATGCGATATCGCGTTTTAAGAAGCATTAGAACTCTATTGCCTCGACGCGTAGATATCTGCAGACGCTATTTCCTAGCATGGAAGTGTCGCATTTACATTCATTTGAAGTGAATACGAGGTATACCTGACACTTCGCGATGAATATTATATCTTATCACGAAACATATAAATGAGATGCGATATCGCGATTTAAGTAGCATTTAGAACCCTATTGCTGCGATACGTAGACATCTGAATACGCCATTTCCCTAGCAAGGAAGTGTCGCATTTACATTCTTATGAAGTGTATACGAGGTATACATGACACTTCGGAATGGATATTATATCTTGTCATGTAACATAGAAGTGAGGTGCGATATCCGCGTTTTAAGAAGCATTAGAACCTATTGCCTCGATGCGGAGATATCTGCAAACGCTATTTCCTAGGATGGAAGTGTCACATTTACATTCTTTTGAAGTGAATTCGAAGTATACATGACACTTCGGAATGAATATTATAACTTATCACGAAACATAGAAATGAGATGCGATATCGCGATCTAAGAAGCATTAGAATTCTATTGCTACAATACGTAGGCATCTGCAAACGCTATTTCCTAGCAAGGAGTAGTCGCATTTGCATTCCTTTGAAGTGAATACGAGGTATACATGACACTTCGGCAATGAATATTACATCTTATCACGAAACATAGAAATGAGATGCGATATCGCGAATTAAGTAGCATTAGAACTCTATTGCTACGATACGTAGACATCTGCAAACGCCTATTTCTAGCAAGCAATAGTCGCATTACATTCTTTTTGAAGTGAATACGAGGTATGCATGACACTTCGCAATGAATACTATATCTTATCACGAAACATAGAAATGAGATGCGATATCGCGAATTAAGTAGCATTAGAACTCTATTGCTACGATACGTAGACATCTGCAATCGCTATTTCCTAGCATGGAAGTGTCAGCACTTACATTCATTTGAAGTGAATACGAGGTATACATGACACTTCGCAATGAATATTATATCTTATCATGAAGCATAGAAATGAGATGCGATATCGCGTTTTGAGAAGCATTAGAACTCTATTGCTACGATACGTAGACATCTGCAAACGCTATTTCCTAGCATGCAAGTGTCCGCATTTACATTCTTTTGAAGTGAATACGAGGTATACATGACACTTCGCAGTGAATGTTATATCTTATCATGAAACACGGTAGAGGGATGCGATATCGCGTTTTAGGAAGCATTAGAAATCTACGGTCTCGATGAGGAGACATCTGCAAACGCTATTTCCTAGCAAGCAATAGTCGCATTTACATTACTTTTGAAGTGAATTCGAGGTTTTCATGACACTTCGGAATGAATATTATAACTTATCGCGAAACATAGAAATGAGATGCGATATCGCGGTCTAAGAAGCATTAGAACGTTACTGCTACGATACTTAGACATCTGCAAACGCTATTTCCTAGTAAGCAATAGTCGCATTTACATTCTTTTGAAAGTGAATACGAGGTATACATGACACTTCGCAATGAATATTATATCTTATCAGGAAACATAGAAATTGAGATGCGATATCGCGTTTTGAGGAGCATTAGAACTCTATTGCTATGATACGTTGGCATCTGCAAACGCTATTTCCTAGCAAGGAATAGACGCATTTATATTCTTTTGAAGTGAATACGAGGTATACATAACACTCCACAATGAATATTATATCTTACCATGAAACATAGAAATGAGATGTAATATGGCGGATTAAGAAGCATTAGAACTCTATTGCTTCGATACGTAGACATCTGCAAACGCTATTTCCTAGCATGCAAGTGTCGCATTTACATTCTTTTGAAGTGAATACGAGGTATACATGACACTTCGGAATGGATATTATATCTTATCATGTAACATAGAAGTGAGATGCGATATCGCGTTTTTAAGAAGCATTAGAACCCTATTGCCTCGATGCGGAGATATCTGCAAACGCTATTTCCTAGGATGGAAGTGTCACATTTACATTCTTTTGAAGTGAATTCGAGGTATACATGACACTTCGGAACGAATATTATAACTTATCACGAAACATAGAAATGAGATGCGATATCGCGATCTAAGAAGCATTAGTATTCTATTGCTACAATACGTAAGCATCTGCAAACGCTATTTCCTAGCAAGGAGTTAGTCGCATTTACATTCCTTTGAAGTGAATACGAGGTATACATGACACTTCGCAATGAATATTACATCTTATCACGAAACATAGAAATGAGATGCGATATAGCGAATTAAGTAAAATTAGAACTCTATTGCTACGATACCGTAGACATCTGCAAACGCTATTTCCTAGCAAGCAATAGTCGCATTTACATACTTTTGAAAGTGAATTCGAGGTTTTCATGACACTTCGGAATGAATATTATAACTTATCGCGAAACATAGAAATGAGATGCGATATCGCGGTCTAAGAAGCATTAGAACGTTACTGCTACGATACGTAGACATCTGCAAACGCTATTTCCCTAGTAAGCAATAGTCGCATTTACATTCTTTTGAAGTGAATACGAGGTATACATGACACCTTCGCAATGATATTATATCTTATCAGGAAACATAGAAATGAGATGCGATATCGCGTTTTGAGGACATTAGAACTCTATTGCTATGATACGTTGGCATCTGCAAACGCTATTTCCAAGCAAGGAAGTGTCGCATTTACATTCTTTTGAAGTGAATACGAGGTATACATAACACTCCATAATGAATATTATATCTTACCATGAAACATAGAAATGAGATGTAATATGGCGGATTAAGAAGCATTGAACTATTGTAGATACGTAGACATCTTCAAACGCTACTTCAAGAAACGTAGAAGAATCTGCTAAAAACGCTACTTCCAAGCAAGAAAGTGTCGCATTTACATTCTTTTGAAAGGAATACGAGGTATACATGACACTTCCGCAATGAATATTATATCTTATCATGAAACATAGAAATGAGATGTAATATGGCGATTTAAGAAGCATTAGTACACTATTGCGTCGATACGTAGATATCTGCAAACGCTACTTCCAAGCAAGGAAGTGTCGCATTTACATTCTTTTGAAAGAATACGGGGGTACACATGACACTTCGCAATGAATATTATATCTTATCATGAAACATAGAAGTGAGATGCGATATCGCGTTTAAGAAGCATTAGAACCCTATTGCCTCGATGCGGAGATATCTGCAAACGCTATTTCCTAGGATGGAAGTGTCACATTTACATTCTTTTGAGGTGAATTCGAGGTATACATGACACTTCGGAATGAATATTATAACTTATCACGAAACATAGAAATGAGATGCGATATCGCGATCTAAGAAGCATTAGAATTCTATTGCTACAATACGTAGGCATCTGCAATCGCTATTTCCCAGCATGGAAGTGTCGCACTTACATTCATTTGAAGTGAATACGAGGTATACATGACACTTCGCAATGAATATTATATCTTATCATATAAAACACGGTAGAGGGATGCGATATCGCGTTCTAGGAAGCATTAGAAATCTACGGTCTCGATGCGGAGATCATCTGCAAACGCTATTTCTAGCGAGCAGTATTCGCATTTACGTTCTTTTGGAAGTGAATACGAGGTATACATGACACTTCGCTATGAATATTATATCTTAACACGAAACATAGAAATGAGATGCGATATCGCGATTTAAGTAGCATTAGAACTCTGTTGCTACGATACGTAGACATCTGAATACGCTATTTCCTAGCTAGGAAGTGTCGCATTTACATTCTTATGAAGTAAATACGAGGTGTACATGACACCTCGCAATGAATATTATATCTTATCACAAAACATAGAAATGAGATGCTATATCGCGATTCTAAGTAGCATTAGAACTCTATTGCTACGATACGTAGACATCTGCAAACGCTATTT